>NC_050576.1:14507896-14704268 GCF_011100635.1 Trichosurus vulpecula | reverse complement strand
GAGACTGATGAACTGGGTTTTATAAGATGCATTTTGACAGGGCGTTGATATTAAGCCTTATACAGATAAATATACACTCCACAGGTACAGATGATGCCGCCACATTATTTGGTTATTCTGTCTTTCTTTTATGCTCCAAATAGCAAAAGGAAGTAAATGATCAAACTGTGGCTGCTCATTAGGAATGTTAGAAAAGTAAACTTGATTTTCCCCAGATTAACATCGGGCAAAAAAATCTTACTAGGCTACACTAAGCTACCACCGCCAAGGGAAGCAACCTGAGAGGTGAGGATGTCAAGTCAGGTCCAAAAGTGACACCTAATTGCTTGTAAAAGATTTGATGACAAGCTGCAAATTCAGGGTAATGTGACAAAGGAAAGTCAAAGGTCATGAGAAAAGGACCAAATTGTGCCACCCCAAACTCTGTTTTCAAAAGTTGCTCCAAAGATTTATGTTTAATAAGTAGGATATCTTTAAAGTGTTTCAATTCAACAGAATTATGTGTTTTTTAAAAAAGCAGACATCTGACAGTGAATCTTGCTTAAAGCTTAAACCTTTCTTACAGTGCCCCGAGTGGCTATGGTCAAGGCCTTACCACCTAGTGGCAGTAAAACCAAGTTCCAGTTTCAATTTTGTTTTTAAAGGCCGCATCTCTAAGACCAACGTTAAGAACACTCCCCCTAAACTCATTAGTAGAAGGATAAATAGGTGAGATGCAACACCAATGTCATTGCCAACTGCACCTCTCACCAAGCATGATGGGCGTGGACAAAGACAGTCAGAAAGTCTCTAGAAATCCTATAACCTTGGGCTTGAAAGAGGGTCCTTTCCCTTTTTCAAAGTCTGTAATTCGAGTTTGCTGTTGTATTCAGTGAGTGGCAAGTGGTTGACCATAAAATTCATAGCATGAGAGTTAATTACAACAGCCAAGAAAAAGAAATAGGAAATCCTCTTGTGACATACAAAGGTGGATAGATATCAGGAAGGAAAACAAGTGTGCATTAATATAAAACCAGAAGGTTTCATTTGGCTAAACTGAAAATTATAATGATTCTGAAAAATAAACTGAACCAGGGCTTCTTAACCTTTTGGTGTGTCCTGGACCCCTTGAGCAGTCTAGTGAGGCCTACACCCCTTCTCTGAATTGGGTTTCTAAATTCATAGACTAAAATACACAAGATTTCAAAGAAAACAAATTATGTGGAAAAATAGTCATCAGAATTTTTTTTAGAAAATCAGGGAGACCAGGTTAAACGTCCTTGGTCTGAATAAAGAGTAGAGAAAAAAATTGGCAAATATGAAGAGAAAAATAATGCACCAAGTAACTGAATGGTGTCCAAAGACAGTGTCATTTGTATCATTTACTATGTGCTTCAAATTCAAATTAAAAGGTGAAGAGTTGACTGAATTCTTAAAGAATTTCTTGTTGAGAATCAGACATTCCTGGGAATAGAGATAGGCACCACAATATCATGGCTGTACAATGTCTCAAGGATGGCACTCTGCAGGGGTATTTATTCCTGAAATGCTAGGAAGGAGCAAGCAAGCCTTTGGAGAAGCTGCGCTCGCTCCGTTTTCCTACAATGTTGGAAGCGCTCAGAAATGCAAAACCTAACACCAGGTTAAGATATGTTTATTGATTGAGTCGTTGACTAAATTGGTTCAGATACAATTAGATGCTCTCTGTTATTATGGACTCTGATGGCAAGCAGCACCAAGTTAATTCTAATTTATGTATCAGGACATTAGCAGAAAGAGCTCTGGATTGGGAGTTGGCAAACCTGGGCTAAAATTTCAACTCCGTTACTTACTACTTTACATGGGCATGACCATGACATGGGCATGTCACTTAAGCTCCCTTGGCCTCCATTTTCTTAAGTTCCAGCTCTAAATTCTGGGATCATCATGGTAAACTGATAAGAGTGCTGGCCTTGGAAGCAGGAAGACTAGGGTTCAAGTCCCACATTTGACACATGCTGACAATCTGACTGGACAAACCACTTAATCTCTCAGGGTCCCAGGCATTGGTAGAAAGGATTTCCTCATTAGCATTTTCATCTGCAGGTGAAATCATGCCTGGTTCAGAATGAATTTAATTGAAAAATTGGACTGGTTGGAACTATATGAATCTCAACTATATGGATTTCAAAGTCCTTTCTCATGCTAAGGTTCTATGATGCTGATAAAAGCCTCTTCTTTTATAGATTTGTATTTATTGGTACATTTATTTATCATATTTTGTATATTTCTTTGGAAATAAGTGGTCTTAACATTTTGCACTTCACAGCATACCACTCCTGGTCTTTCCTCTCAGGACTTTGAAGCATTTAGAAATACCGGAAAAGGGAGTTACCAGACACCCACAGGTAGAGAATGAGGACAGTAAAACTGCTTTGGCGTCACAAAGGCCCACAATTGTTCCCGTTACAAATGTCTGTACTCTAGAAGGCATACATGTCACCTTCAGTTTTAAGAATTTAGCTGATCGGCCTAGAATATGAACTATAGAAAGAGCAAAGAATAAATTTTAGAATCTGAAAAAGAATTCAGTAGACAAATAGTCCTTAAAGTCACCTTAAAGCAATTTTGTATGTTTTCGTAAAGGACCTTGATAAGAAATAAAATAAAGTAAAATGAGAATTCTGCATGTCCAGCATTCATACTAAAACTGACTCTTCCCCAAAACTATATCATGGTACTCATGGAGAAACACAAACTGATGCAATCTTGGGAAATTTTTGCAAGATCAACAAAAAGTCTGTTAGAAATTTTAATCAATTTGTTTTAAAGCACAAAAACAGGAAATATATAGGAGAGAAGGGAAGAAGCACTTAGGTATTACCTACTATGTGCTAGGTTCTGCTATATGTGCTTTACAACTATTATCTTATTTGCACCTCACAACAACCCTGCAAGTTAGGTACTGCTATTATCCCCACTTAAAATTGACGAAACTGAGGCAAACAAGGTTGTGACTTGTCCAGGCTCACACAACTAGTGTCTGAAACTGGATTTGAACTCAGGTCTTCCTGACTGCTGGCCCACTGCTCTGTCTTCTGTGCCACCTAATGTACAGGGTTCTAATATTATTTCCTTAACAGTTTTTGGTACACCTTTTGTGTATGGTTGTCTTTACTACACCAGATCTTTTGTACTCTGTTTGCCAAAGCTGCGACCAAGGAAAGCTGGAGTCAGGGTGGCAATCTGGAAAGCAATTTTGTCAGCACTGACATTGATCACTCCTGTGTAGGACAATTTTCAAATGTTATTTGCTTTTTTAAAAATATATTCTAGCTTTTGTTTTTTACATCACCTTCATTTTCAGATATGTTCTTCCACTTGTCCCCAGAAAATCATCCTGTATAACAAAGACCAAGAGAGAGAAGAAGGGAGGGAGGGAAGAGAGAGGGAAGGCTGTAGAAGAAGGTGAGAGAGATAGGGAAGGGAGAGGGAGTACAGAGAGATGGAGAAAAGGAGAAGAGGAAGAGGAGAGAGAGTAGGAAGAGTGAGGGACAGGGAGGGATAGAGGAGAAGGGGAGAGAGGATAAAGAAGAAGAGAGGGGAAGGAGAGGGAGAAAGGAAAGGATGGAGAGAAGGGAAGAAAGGAGACAGAAAGAAGGGAGAGAGGAGGTGAGAGAAATGATGGGGAAAGGGAAGAGAGGGGGAGGGGAGAGGGAAATGGAAGGGAGGATAGAAATAAATGTAGCAGGGGAATAGAAACAAGACAGAGGGAGCTAGAAACAGTTTGATTCAAATTCATACTATTCAGGAAAAGAAATGGAGGAGAGAGGAAGAGTGAAAGTGACCTTCCTTTGCATGGGATCTGTTCCTCTCTGTAGTGTATAATCTGTTGCTTCCCCCTCTCAGGCTTTATAGAATCACTGCACGATTTTTTCCCAGAGATTTTCGGTGATGAGAGTGTGAATTTCTGGGAGGAAGATGCCAGGTGCTTCTTATGCCATTTTCTTTTCTGCATCAAATGAGAAGAGTCTTGGGAGCTGGTTTGACTGGAGGGCTGGGGTCCACTACACACATTTGCCATAAATGACAAACTCTGAGCTTAAGATTTTATTGGTCCCTCTTTTGAATGGTTACTTTCTTCCAGGTCTCTTCACCTTTAAGAAACGAAAAGCGAGGCTCCTCATACCTCATTTCTGCCCCCGAAGGGAGCTCAGTGGAATTTGCTGACCAACATTCTCAGGGCACAGGAGGGTATTATGCAGAATCCTACTTAAAGAAGAAGCGCGTCTACTGAGGTTCCCTCCATCGGTCGGTCTTCCCGTCTGCTCCGCGTAGCTCATTTCCAGGACCTCTGCTGTTCATCGCTGCCTTAAAGTCGGCCAGACTAGCCATCTCCTTGGAAAAAAAAAAACAGATCACCGTTCCCAGGAGGAACGTTGAGTGCTTCACAGATGGCAGATTTGCCAAATGAAAATACGAAGCAATAATTTTAAAAAAGAAGACATCCACTGAGACCATTTCCTGCTAGTATTAGGTGCATCCCAAATAATGCGTTAAACTTATCATAGATTGCTGAGATTAACAATGTCCCTTACTTTCTGACTACAGAAATCAATTTTCCGATAATCATTTTGATACATTCTCTAATCGTCTAAAGCAATAAAGAGAAAACCCTTGTTTCCTGAGCCTTAGAAGGGGAGTCTAATGACAGGTTGATTTTTTTTTCTTTTATTTTACCCTGTAAGCCAATGTTCATTCTGACCTGTTTCCACTAGCTTCCTTTGTAGGTGTGAGATATCATGATGTAGCAGGAAAAGCACTGGATTTGGAGTCCAAGGACCTGGATTCGAGTCCCAACTACTTCCTGTTACCACTTGGTTGACTTTAGGCATACCTAAATTCCCTAGTTTCCTCATCTTAGAAATGAAGAGGTTGGACCCATTGACCTTTAAAGTTCTTTTGAACTCTTAAGTCTATGGTTGTCTGAGCTTTTCCCACAGTTGTAAAAAAGCATGCTTCAAGCAGCAGCCATGACTTTGTTTTGAGAAAGCTTTATGTACAAAAAGAAATTCCTGGCATACAATCAGCTTTGCAGCACAAACTCCACGTTGAGACACACAGGTAGTGTGATTGGTAGATGATGGTTAGCCATAGCTTTATTTCTTTTGTAGCTATCTTACTTTGAAAGTATGAGAATTATTTTGCATTTTAAAAATCACTTTTTTTTAACTTACATGTGAAACAGTGAAAAACAACTAAATAGTCTAGAATCACTTTTCTTTTTCTATCGTAATTGTTAAAAAACTCATTTTGATGATGTTGGTACCACTTCTTTTGGCTTGGGTAATCGAGGGAGCTGGCTAACTTCAGCTTGGTTTTAAAGGCTCTAGAGACTTTGGGGGAAGGCCTTTGCCCTTTGGCCCTCTGAAGTGTCCGTGGATTTGAATTGGTCCATACTTCCTACCCCTTAAAGAATTTTGACCTTGATTCACCACAGACTCGTGGTTGGCAGGGAGGCCAAGGCTTCCTAAAAGAGAGCTGAGGCACAAAGTCACTCAGCCACTAGCCACACGAGCCGTCACTTTGGTGGCCATCTCCTTCCTTCTTCCAAAGCAGTCAGGCGCTCAGCATCTTCCTTCCTGTTACCCCATGAGACAAGTGAGTGCTTTGGCAAAAGTCAAAGCGCCACATAAATGCTAGTTATTATTATCATCGTTACTGCTCTGAAGGAGCCTACTGTGGTACCAGTATTTATTACCTCTTTGGTCTTGAGGATCAAATGAGGTATTTGTAAAGCGCTTAGCACAGTGCCTGGCACATAGTAGGTGCTTAATAAATGTTTGTTTCTCCTCTCCCTCCCCCATGAGCCTAAACTTTAATTCACGATCTTCAGTACAAACCCTCACCTGTACGGTAACTGACAGTACTGCCACAATGTCTGAAGGATACAGGAAGCCCCTGCAATCCAGAAAGTTTCCAGATGTGTGAGATACAAATGCGGTAATTGATCACACAGACCCTGGCTCTTTAAGGATTCCAAGCTTGTGCAAAATGGAATTAAAGGTGTCCTCGGCCATTTTTCAGATTTTTTATTGAGACCTGAAGAAAATCTGCCCTGTTTTCATTATGTCATATGGTGTTGATGCTTCATCATGCTTTGTGTACTCTGTAGAGAATTTTAATTTGCTTACCTTCCTGCCTATCCTTAAATTGCATCTGTTTAATTCCAGCATGTAGCCAAGTGCCTTGCACACAGTAGGCACTTAATAAATGCTTGTTGATTGATCAGACATTTTGCAAATTAAACTAATGGTGTAGTTACGTAGCTCTTTCTTCAACTTGCAAATGATTTATCAAGTGAGGCTGGGACTAGATTCATGATTTCATTGATAAAGGGAACTCCCGGTGGAGAAACTTCCTCTACCAGTGAAGCTGGCATATGGGCATCTGCTGCAGGTCAAGTGGTCTGCCCAGGGTCACCCAGCAAGGAGGGGGGGTGCAAATGGAGAGGAGAGCGTTGAACACCAGGTGTCCTGAGTGCAACCCTACCATGCTGTCTCTCATACTGAGCAGTATAATGTGATTATTCAACAACTCGCTCACAATTGATCTATGTCCCATGTTTTCCTCTCCCTTGTTCCTTCCTGCCTTGCACTGAATGTTTTCAGGGATCAGTAGCCCTTCTCAAGAGAAGCAAACAGGAAAGCAAAAAAGGAAAACTCTAAAATCAGGACTGTTAACAAGCAGCTGCACAGACCCATCAAAGTTTGTTTGTGGAGAGGAATGAAAACCTGGCCTAAAACACAGAGTTGGGGTTACTGGGGATTTTTTTTTTAATCTGGGCTATTCCTATTGCTTGTTACTACTATAATCAGTCACCTGGCCTATTACTGGGGGGTGGGGGGAATCCATAAAAATTCTGTATTATAGTTATTTTTCTATGTAATCAAACTAAAATGCTCTGTGTTCATCAAATTCTTAATATTAAAAAGACATATGCATGTCAATTCTTTATTAGATTTATTTGTATAAAGAGTAACAAAGTGCATATAGGTCGTACACAGGTTCCAAACAGGTACAATTGTGGGTAATGCTGGAACATTCCACTACCTGCATCATACAAACACACAGATGTGGGCAAGGGTATAAAATGAAGTCCTTAGCTCACTGCACAGATTTGAAGAGCCCGTCTGTCCATCTGTCTCTCTCATTACTGCCAGCCCCGAATCTTTCCAAAAAGCATTTTCAAGATAAAAAGGTGAAAAGCAGTGGCACGCTAGTACTATGGAGTTCTGAATGACTCTTCAGACAGACATTCCTTAAAACCATTCGTGTTCACATTAGATTGGCGACCATATCGTTTTAACTGGCAAGCAAGCTATCCCCAAGCAATCCCCAAAGTCGGCACCTTTCTGCCCGCACTAGGTTCCAAGCGGTGAGATTCCTCTAGGTGGCGATCTGCTACATCGTCTTGGCATCCCTGTTGCACATGATGGGGATGTGGTCAATATCCAGCAGCTCCCTCTAATGATTATTGGCTCTGTGCCTATGCCCATTACATAAAGGCATTTTGCTTTTTCGTGTCACGTACAGGAACACCCTAAAGTATAATACGATTTATATTGTGTATCTAAATGTTGCCATCCAACATAAAACCACAGAGGTTTTTATAAAACCACCTGGACCCCTGAAGTGTCAAAATCCTTAGGAAGAATTTCTTTAGGTAACAAAGTTTGAAAATTAAAAAGGTGCACCTGCGTTTTTTTTAAATGAAAAGAAAGCAAGCCTATTGAGTGGTATTAGGGCTCTTCTAGCTCAGCTGGTTAGGACATGTTGATAACAAGGTTAATTAACACCATCCATTCGATTCCCAAGTCAGTTCAGATTCAGACAGAAAGAGGCTCTGTCCAATAGGCCCAGGTTGCATCCCTTTGCCCAGCCAGTCTTTTTACAGATGGTCACCAGGGATCCAAGAAGGTGACTTGGGAGAGAAAGCACTCAAGTAGAATCCCTTCATTTTCAAAGGGCGGTGTGTGAACAGGCATTTGACAGAAGGTTTGGTCCATTTGTATAGATACTGGAAGTTTGTATGTACAATGAAAGGTAACTTGAGAAGCCTACAGCCCTTGCCTCAATTTGACAAGTTAGGAGAATGGACTCAGTTTAATATCATAATTCATAACAATCAGTGAAAGCAAATAATTTCAGAGAGGATTTAGGCCAGCTTTCTTGTTGCTGGAAATGCCATTCTTGTGAGAAGTAATGTGAGTGTTACTAAAATCATCAGCAACCAGCAAGCCCAGTGATATGAGAGCCACCAGCTCCAGTGGCTGGTGGTGGACAGCTTCCAATAAGAGGAGTGCTTAAAATGTGGGTTTCTTATATCTGTCACCATTCCATGATCATTGCCTATAAAGAACCACCTGAAGATATTAAGCCCCCCTTTACACAGTAGGCACTCAATAAAGTTTATAAATGAATGACCAAATCTGGGGAGAATATGAATGTTTTAAATTTGTTTTTTTAAAAAAGAACCCTCCCCACCCACTAACTGAGCTTAGGGACTTGACTTCTAGAGAGGGCACACCACCAACTGTTGAGCAGTACAAACAAAAGAATGTTTTTGGGGGATGCTCATGCCCCAACACTTAGAGGAGTGCCTTGAACACAGTAGGCACTTAAAGCAATGTTTGATCGATTGGATCTTATTTTATAAGTGCTTCAAATCCACGAATGAGGTTCTGAAAGGATGTTCGATTGTTTGGTTGGTACTCCCAGCATTTTTTCATCAGTTGGTAAACCTGTAAAAACACAGCAATACCAAAAACGTTAGTGTAGGGTTGGTTCGGTTTGGGATTGCTTTTTAAAATGGATTTAAAAAATGAAAGTTATGAGTCAAAAAATAGATTGTTTAAAATTAGCTTAGAGAGTATATGGCAGAAAGATGTAACTGAACTGGGTGCAATTTGCAAAGGTCAATAAGCTTATTGGTTCACCCACTGAACACACAAACTCAAAATGCTACCAGTTCTGTTTGTAATCCAGTTTGAGGATGAAGTCTAAGGTTATAGATATAACGACAAGCCTGGAGTTGATTGATCAAATTCCAGATTGGAAAGGAATGTGCAGACCATTCATGCTTCATTTACATCCTTCCCCCAATTCCTACTGCTCAATTATAGCCAAAATTACCTCTTATAGCATTTTGACATTATAGTGTTGAATTTAATCATAAAAATTAAAGGCTACATTGAATGCAGGAAAAGGTAATATACTCAGTCACACCACATTCAGTCTCAAGGTTCTACCTGCCTTAGTGGGCTTAGAGATGGCAAAACATATATAAAGACAGAGGAAGACATAATATAGAGTAGGAGTTCTGGCTTAAGGTGTGGAGTGATATTTTCCCCCTCATGTCTTAGCATCTGAAATGTATCTTTTAAGGAATATCCTCCCCCTCATCATCTACCTCCTCTCCACCCAGGATCCCTATCTGACCCAATGGTCTTTAACATCTTGGTGTGTGATACAATGGAGTGTCCCATGAATACCTCTTCTGGGCAGTTAGGTGGACACTGCAGACGTTTTCCATCCTTTAATGCACGCACAAGCCTTGTGACGGTCATCTGGCCTTGAGTTGGGCCGATCATCTTTAAGAACATCTGGGCAAAACAAAACCATTGAAGGTATTTGACCCTGGCTGTGTTAGTTAACAATTCTGCCTCACTCTCAATTTCTTTTAATTTTCTTTTTTTTTAATTTTTTTTTTATTTTCAGTTTACAACACTGAGTTCCACAAGTTTTTGATTGTGAAATTTTCTCTCCCTCTCCTCCCTCCTCCCCCCCAAGACAGCATGTAATCCCACATTCACTCTCAATATCTTGTTTGTTTGCTTGTTTTAAGGATAAGCAGTAAAACTGGCTTTACTTTTTCCTTTACCTATAGGATAATGTCCACTTTCCTTGGTTGGGCATTCAGGGCCCTCATCAATCTGGTGCCATCCTCCCTTTTCACTTTTTTTCTCCACCCCTCTATTATTACTGTTGCTGCTGCTATTACTACTACTACTTACTACTAATGATAATAATACTACTGATAATAATGACTTAACTGATATCCTTCAGGGTCTAGTTCACATCTCTGACCCTTCCAGGCTACAATGACCACATCTTCCCCTGATCTCAGGAATCTGCCTTTCTGTGCCTCTTCTTTGGCATTTAAGAGCTGTCTATCAGGAAGACCTGCGCTCAAGTCCAGCCTCATACACTCTAGCTGTGTGACCTTAGGCAAGTTACTTAAACTCTCAGCCTCAGTTTCCCTATCTGTAAAACAGGGACAAATAAGAGCACCCACCTTTTTCATGAAGACTAAATGAGATAACAACATATGTAAACCTTAAAGCACTACAGAAATACTATTACTGTTCTTATTTTCCCACCTTCTTGAAGGCCAGGACTAGATTATTACTATTCTATAACATGTAGCACAAGTATTCCATATTTATTTGTTGAACGAACCAATTCAAATGGAAAAAAAAAAATCAGTTTTTTCTTTCCACCTGAGTTAAGTCCCTGTGTTATAACGTCCCATTTTAAAAGACTTAGGAAATTAGTCAGGAGTGGAGGGTCAGGGTGGTGAGAGGGGCTCCTTTTATTCATGCGAGCTTTGGGGAAAAAAGCCAAGAAAAACAATTACCGCCATGGGACTGGATTCCGAATCACAGTAGGTGAGGAGTTCATGTAACGTGACCCCAAACGACCAGACATCGGAGGCGATATAAAATTTGCACTGAACTAAACATTCTGGAGCATACCTGGAAGGAAAGACAATATCAATCACATGATTTCTTGGAGTGAGAAATTGACAGACATTGATCACAAATGAAACAGACCAGAGTTAGCAGGCGAGCTGGGGGAGAGTCTAGAGACCCGGCTCTGGGGCTCACCTCGCAGACCCTCTGTCTCTGACCTCAATAACTCACGGATAACAACATCTGCATTCTTCACCTCCTTGGAACTAGTGAGGAAGGCGCTGTTTTAGCCTTAAGAGTATATAGAGAGGCAAGTGACAGAACGTTGCTACTTCCAGGATTCGCATTTTCCCTGGTGCCTCAGCTAGTCCTCCCACAGCCACCCTTTTTCTGTGGGGAAAGATATCATAAACATAGAGAAGTCTCTGATGAGGAAAATCCCTTTCCCAAGGCAGTTTTGGAATATAAAGTCTGGCTGCCTGGGGCGCTGACAGGGTCAGAGACTTGCTAGGGTCGTGCAGACATCATGTATCAGAGGCAGCAGATGAACCCAGGCTTTCCCGACTGAGGCCAGTTCTGTCCACTATGCAACAGTGCTCCATTAAATCTTAGCAAATGGTTTCATGAGTTCCTCTGCCCAATCTTAGGCCGATGAGCCTTTCCAAACAGCCAGGCTAATTCTAAAACAATGGAAGAAAAAGGACCTTGGGAAAGTCACTTCATTGCTAGGGGCCTCAATTTCCCCATTTGGAAAGGGGGAGGGTGCACTAGATGACCTCTGAGATCCCATGAAATGGATGGAAGAATCTCTCACTGGACCCTAAACCTTTCCAAATCAGTGGGATATTGGGCTCTGTGGTCTTTGACAACCACAAATCACCTCCATACCACATGGATGAGTGTTCTCGTCTATAAAATGGGGGCTTTAATAGCCTCGTCGGATTGCTGCCAGGCTCAAGTGATGCCCTGTGTCATCACTGCTACTTCGGCCCCGTTCCTCACCAGAAGACAGGGCTGTCTCTATCATCTTTCACCGTGTAGTACTCCTTGTCTGTTTCGATGGCTTTCGTTAAACCAAAATCTCCAATCTTGACACGGTGCTCATTTTCAACAAGCACATTTCTTGCTGCCAGATCTCGGTGGACATACTGACGGGACCCCAGATAGTCCATCCCCTGAGGAAGGAAAAAGAGAGTAAGGCTCCCATGCCATATTCACCAAAAATGACCATCTGTACAGACTGAAGGATCTTTTTTTTCATTTTTTTAACCCAGCAATGACACCTTGGAGGGATGACATGGCTTGGTAGACGTGGGACAGATGTGGAATCAGGAAGACCTGTGTTCAAATCCTGCTTCTGACACTTATTAGCTGTGTGACCCTGGACATCATTTAACTTTTCAGGACCACCAGGCCACCCTCCCAGACTGCAATTTGGAGAGGGGTCATGGCTCTGCATCAGAGCAAGGCATTTCCACCCTAGTAATTCCTACCCTGATGAAGCCATCTGTCATAAGAGGACACAAACAAATCAAGTACTTTCCCTGTGCTTTCATCTGTGCAGGGCTTTCTTCCCTAAGAAAATTCAGCACTCTATCCACTGGGCCATAATGACTCCAACCCTACAGTAGCCCTGGGTTCAAATCCCAGTTGCTCCTCTGGACTAAGCCACCAGGCTTCCAGTGCTTCCTGACGGCCCCTGTGGGCCGTTCTCCCATTGGTGAATTCTGCCCAGAACCACCATGCAAGGGCAGGGCCCCAGACCAGCAATTCCTGATCCTCCATCCTGGGGCCACTAAACTATACAGAAAGGATCCTGCAAGCCACAGGTTGATTTAGAAAAAACACATTTTTTTTTTGTTGTTGTTGAGTGGTTTTCAGCTGTGTCCAACTCTCCATGACCCCATTTGGGGTTTTCTTGGCAGAGATACTGGAGCAGTTTGCCATTTTCTTCTCTTTTTATAGATGAGGAAACTGAGGCAAACAAGGTGAAGTGACTTGCCCAGGGTCACACAGCTAGTAAGCATCTGAGGTCAGATTTGAACTCAGGAAGATGAATCTTCCTGACTCCAGGCCTGGTGCTCTGTCCATTATGGTGCCACCTGGTGGCCTGCTTGCCACACTGACAACACCTACATCCCAGGATTGTGAGCATCCAATGAAAGGCCATTTGTAAAGTGCCTGGCACATGGTTAAGCGCTTGTAAACTAATTATGAGCCGTATGGCCTTGGACAGGCCCTCCCTCTTGGAGACTCATTTTTCTCAGCTAACCTAAGGTCCTCTGTGGTTCGAAATGCAAGATCCTATGACCTTGTAAAAATAAAACATCCAATTAGCAAGGTGAAAAACTGACAAACCACAAAGGCCGCTAGGGGTTGCCATAGAGCACAGAGCGCCAGTCCGGGAGTAAGTTCAAAAATGACCTCAGATCCTTACTGGCTGAGTGACCCTGGGCAAGTCACTTCACCCAGTGTGCCTCAGTTTCCTCATCTGTCAAATGAGCTGGAGAAGGAAATGGTCAACCCCGTCCAGTGTCTTTGCCAAGAAAACCCCATATGGGGTCATGAAGAGTCAGACATGATTGAAAAATGATTGAATGACAAACAGAACACTGGGCAGGCCATTCTCAAGGGAGTTTGCTCACTGTCCAATGGAGAGCTAGTTTCCCAGGGAAGGGGGGCATCCAATAACAGGCCCCTTCTTACCTTACAAATCTGAACCGCGTACTTCAGCTGCTGTTTGAGGCTGATTTTGTTCTTGTTTCTAGGAAGATATTCCTTAAGGCTCCCAGAAGGCAGGAACTCCATAATAAGCTTAATCCTATTCCCTCCTGTTTAAAAATAAATAAGTACATAAATAAATGAATAAAAACTAAGCCTAAGAATCTAAGGAGGAAAACTGCTGCTCTTTGATGAACTCATTTTCCTGCTGGCTTCCAAATAAACCATAAGAAAAGGAACCCAGATGACTAGGTTAGAAGTCAACTCTCTTTTAGATGATGAATTTCAAAGACACATTACCAGTTATGAATGGAGCCCGTATCCTTCAGACCATGTAGGCCACTGGAAGGTAGGGCCTGTTTATCTTGGTACTTGAAGGAGATATTTTGGTCTAGTGGAAAGTGTGGGCTCTAGAGCCAGAGATCAAATCTCCACTCAGACATTTTACTGGCCCCTTTGTCCAAGATAAGCTTCTTAACCCAGGAGCCTCAGTTTCCTCATCTGTAAAATGGATATAATAATAGCCCTTCCTCACAGGGTCCCAGAGAGGATCCAATGAGAGAATAGATAATAGCCCGAAATGGTGGCTGTTATCTTTGCATCACACCTCCACCTGGCCCCCAGTGAAACGCAAGTCACATAGATAGGTGCTGACCATATGTGTTTTGAATGAACTGATGACCGCATGACAGAACAATGAGAAATCCAATGCTAACAGCTTCCTTCTCTTGGCTATTTCCAGTTTATCCTGTACCAGGGCTGGGGAACCTGCAGCCTTGAAGCTACGTGTGGCCCTCTAGGTCCTCAGGTGTGGCCTTTTGACTGAGTCCAAGTTTTACAGAACAAATCCTTTTATTGAGGGAACTCTCTACCTAATGGTTTGCATGGTTTCCCCTCAAGTAGACTGTGGGTTCTTTCAGTGTCTTTTGCCTTTCTGTATGTCCTCAGCCCTTAGTGAAGCATATAGTAGGTGCTTAATAAATGCTTGTTCACTGACTGACTAATGAACTGATAGATCTCAAACCAAGAGTAAGAAAGTAGGCCAAACACTGGGTGTTTTCAGCTGAGCAATACCAGTGGTCACATGAAATTATTAAAAGTCTAGAACTGTCCAGGACTCTTCCTTGCTTGGAGGAAGCAGCTCAAAGGGTTGGATACTGAAGGGAAGCTTGCTGGGAGGGACAGCATTGGGCGCCTTTCCAAAGTATTCCAGACTCTGTGCTAAATGCTACTTTGGACAAGGACTTGGGTCTTACACTGGGAGACAGGCCAGGTCAACCAGCAGGGCAGAAGCACGAAGCTCAGCTTCCCTTCCCCCTCACTCTATTCCCCCGCCCCA
Source organism: Trichosurus vulpecula (assembly GCF_011100635.1). Taxonomy (NCBI): domain Eukaryota; kingdom Metazoa; phylum Chordata; class Mammalia; order Diprotodontia; family Phalangeridae; genus Trichosurus; species Trichosurus vulpecula. Next base: position 14,689,496 of record NC_050576.1, on the reverse strand, counting down.
CACATGCATCCTGACATCAAGCTCTGATGTCAGCTTGAGCCAGGCCCCACCCTGCCCCCCAGGAAAGCCTCTCATACCATCCTCTGTACAAATCCCTTTGTATTTCACAATGTTTTCATGATAAAGGTTCTTCAAGATTTCGATCTCCTTCTTCAGGTCGGCTATCTGGTTGCCCCCACTCTCTGGCTTCAGAGACTTGACCGCAACCTGCTCACCAGTGTTGTCTCCCTCGGGGTCATACCTGCAGAGTTCAACTTTCCCAAAGTGGCCCTGGGTGGTGAGAAAGAGAGAGAGTGAGGGAGAGGGAAGAGGGGGAGTGGAGGAGGGAGAAGAGGGAGAGAGGGAAGAAGTATAGGAACAGAGGGAGACAGGGAGAGGAAGAGTGGGAAGAAGGGGAGGGGAGGAGGAAGAAGAGGGGCAGGGGAGAGGAAAGAGGAGGAGAGGGAAGAAGGGTAGGGGAGAGGGAGGGAGGGAAGAAGGGGAGGGGAGGAGGGAGAAGAGAAGGAGGGGAGAAGGGGACAAGGAAAAGGAAGAGAGGGAAGAAAGGGAGAAGAAAAGGAAGGAGGGAGAGGGGAGGGGAAAGAAGGAGAGAGGGAAAGGGGGAGAGGAAGAAGGAAGAGGAGGAGAGGGAAAGGGGGAGGGGGACAGGGAAGAGGGAGAGGAAGAGAGGGGAAGGGGGAGGGGGACAGGGAAGAGGGAGAGGAAGAGAGGGGAAGGGGGTGAGGGAAAGGGAGTGAGGGGAAAGAAGGGGAAAAGACAGAGAGGGAGAGGGCAGAGAGCAGGTTCAGACTCAAGCTTATTTGCTGTTCCTCATACACAAGATCCCATCTCCCATCTCCATGCCTTTGCACAGGATGTTCCCCATGCCTGAAATGCACTCCCTCTTCACTTCTACCTCTATTCTAGAATCTCTGACTTCCTTCCAAGTTCAGTTTCAGTACCCTGTCAGAGACAATGGCATAGAACACCTGAGTTCAAATCCAGCCTCAGATACTTCCTAATTGTGTAAACCTGGGCAAGTCACTTCACCTCTGTCTGCCTCAGTTTCCTCATGTATAAAATGGGGATAATAAGAACACCTACCTCCCAGAGTTATGTGAGGATCAGATGAGATAATAATTGTAAAGCACTTAGCACAGTGCCTGGCACACAGTAGGATGGTAAGTACTTAATAAATGCTGAGACCCCCTCCACCACTCCACCAGCTCCTCCATTTTATCAAGTGACTTGCCCAGGATCACACAGCTAGGAGATACGAACTCCGCTCCTCCTGACTGTTCCAACACTTCATCCACTAGCCGCCTTCCCTAATGAGGTATTAGGGTTCATAGGTCACAGGACAGGATTCATTGGCCAGTAGGACCTTTTGGAGAAGTAGCCCAGTGGAAAGAGCCCTGGTCTAGGATGTTGGAGACCTGGGTTCCAGTCTTGGCACTACCCTTTGCCAGCCAGGTACCCTGAGGGGAGTCACTTACACACCTACTCTCCCCATCTCCCATGGTTACTCTGAGTCCAAAATAGTGATGGATGAGAAAGCACCCAGAACATGAAAAATGCTATCCAACAGAAGGCGTTCCTTTACTCCTGTGTGTTTACCTCTCCCAGGTCACGGATCCTCTTCAAGAACCGTTTTTCAAAATGGGTGGGATCTACCTCAGTTGTTGGTTGTTTCTCTGAAAGAATATCAGGGTCTAGAAAAGTAGAAAAGGAAAGGCTTTGTTTTTAAGCTATTTGTTTTTTACAATTTGGACACATGCTTTAACAAGGACACCGGGTCACGTGTGCTCCCGAGTGCTAACACACCAATGGCCAGCTTCCAGGACGCCTGCTTAGCATCATCAGAGCAAGGAAGGACTTACTTTGTTCTTCTAGCTTATTGATATCTCTCATGATGGCTCGGAAGAAGGGTCTCTGACTAGGGTCGTAGTTCATACACTGAGTCATCAGGTCAGCCAGCTCCTTGCACGAGGGCGTGACCGGCATAACTCGACCTTCATAAAATCGCTCTTTCTGAAAGACAATGATGAGCGACACAAGTGAGGCGCTAGAAGCAGTAAAGACCCAAGGGAAGCACCCATGTTCCCTTGGGACAGAAGGTTTCATTCATCTATTTGTTCCTCTTAATGCTAGTACCTTCCCTTGGAGATGACCTCCCATTTATCCATAGAGATCTTGCATGTGGCTTGAGTGTTCTCTACCATCGGAAGCAGAGCTCTTTGAAGGACAGGGCTGATTTTTGCCTTTCTTTACATCCCTAACACTTAGCATAACATTTGGCGCAAATGCTCGTTGACCAAATCGTGTTTGGTGCCACAAACCTCACAAGCAGTTGTAGGATGATGAAGCATCGCAAACAGGGGGAGGCTTCTCCAAGCCCTACCACCACTTGTTTTCCACTTGTCATCCCAACTTCTTTCCAGAGGGAACTTGGAATATAGCTCTGGAACCAGGCTGGTATATCTGAGCTTTTGCTTTATCATGCCCAGCTCCAGACCTCCACCTTACTTCCTAACCAATTATATACACACACACACACACACACACACACACACACACACGTACACGCACACACACCCAGCTTTCTTTCACATGTTTTCCTCCCTCCTTAGAATTTAAACTCCTCCAGGACAAGGACATGCCTGGCACACAGTAAGTACAAAATAAATGCTTGTTGACTGACAGTTACCAAGCTTGTATTGTCAGCAAGTTTGCTTACTTAGATTTGCATCCAACTCCCTTAGAATGGTGCCTGGTGCCTAATAATGCTTCATCTCTCTAGTTACCTCTGCTAGCGTCTTATCTTTCAAGGGGATTTCTCCATTGTAACAGATCTCCCAGAGGGTTGTGCCAAAACTCCATTTATCAGCAGCCACGCTCAGGTTCTTGGAATCATCCACACACTCTGGTGCAATCCATGGGATCCGTTCCACACACTCTGCCAAAAAAAAAAAAAAGATTCCACACAAACACAACATTGAAATTCTAGTTTCTTAAATGAACACCCTGAAACTGACTTGAGAGGTTTGAAAAACCCAGGCTCAGACTCTGCCTCTGATATTCACTGGCTGTGTGACCATGGACATGGACAGGGATGGGCTCTGTCATCTGTAAACCTGGAAAAATACTGATGTATCACAACTACATCACAAGACATACGTAAAGATGTTGTCATCTTCTTCTTCTACTCTTCCTTCTCCTCTTCTTCCTATTCCTTCTGCTCCTCTTCATCCCCCTCCTCCTCCTCCTCCTTCTTCTTCACCATCTTTATCTTCTTCACCATCTTCATCTTCCTCATCTTCTCCTTCTCCTCCTCCCTCCTCCTCTTCCCTCCTCCTGCTCCTTCTGCTCCTCCTCCTTCTTCTCTTCCCCTCCTCCTCCTTCCCCCTCCTTCTCCTCCCTCCTCCTGTTTCTTCTGCTTCTCCTTCTCCTTCCCTCTCCTTCTCCTTCCCTCCTCCTCCCCCTTCCTCCTCCTTCTTCTTCACCATCTTCACCTTCACTATCTTCATCTTCTTCTCCTCCTCCTCCTCCCTCCTCCTGCTCCTCCTCCTGCTTCTCTTCCCCTCCTCCTCCTTCTCCTCCTCCTCCCTCTTCTTCCACCCTCCTCCTCCTCCTGTTTCTCCTCCCCTCCTCCTCCTTCCCCCTCCTTCTCCTCCTCCTTCTTCTTCATCATCTCCATCTTCTTCACCATCTTCATCTTCTTCACCATCTTCATCTTCTCCTCCTCCTCCTCCTGCTTCTCCTCCTGTCTTCCTCCTTCCCCCTCCTTCTCCTCCCCTCCTCCTCCTTCTCCTTTTTTTCCCAGGCAATAATTTAGCCTCTGAGTGAAAGTCATACACATCTTGAAATCTCTCCTGCCTCAAGCCCACACTAAAGTGTCTTTCCTCGTCTAATGATGACCTCACCGGCTTGGCCAGCCAAATGTTCTAAAAATAACAGCTCAAGTTTCTATTTTGCTTTGAGATCACAAAGTGCCACCATCCCCTGCATTATCCAGAGGATCTTAGAATCCTCAAAGTCATTGAGTCCAGACCTTCATTTTACAGACCAGGAAAGAGGGGCTCAGGAAGATGAAGTTACTTGCCCAAGGTCACAGAGGTCTCAAGATGGCAGAGCCAACATTCAAACCCAGGTCCTTTGACTCAACATCTAGGACTCCACTGTGCTAGGTACACTGCCTCCCACTGATTCCTCACAGAAGCCTTGGGAAGTAGGTGGGTTTCTTTGGGTTTTGTGTTTTCTTGCTCACATTTGTGATTTTGTTGTGGGATTCTGATGGCAGCTGGTGCCTCCTTGGTGACTTAGAATCTTGCCTGGGGCCTTTGAGATGTGAAGTCATTTGTACGGGGTCACACAGCCAATATGGGATCTTGGCAATTATTTCTGACTCCAAGCTCTACCTTTATCCCCTGCATCATGCTGCCTCCCATGAGGTAGATGATGCCAGGTATTCTTATCCCCATTCTACAGATGAGGAAATTGAGGCTAATGATTTGCTGAGGTCCACACTTTTAGTTAAATGATGGAGCTACAATTTGAACCAAGATGTTCCAGTCTTTACCAACTCCATCTGGACATCTTGAATGTCTGCTTGGAGGTAAGGAGTAGAGGAAGGAAGTGATAAAGGGTAGAGAAATATAGGGAAAGCAGGGCTAGGGAAAGGTAGGGAAATGTACCATTTCATAAATAAGTTTATCTATTGATTGGCAACCTCTGAACCAGGTAATCTTGGTGCCAAAGGGAATCTAGTTTACAAAGAGACCAGAATTCTCCTGCCTTAGCATCTGGAAATTCACTTTTTACAGGTACATCTGTGCTCATGGGCTCAGACATCTAAGACATAAAGATGGCATCCATCTATAGAGATTCACCTCTGCGCCCTTCCTCTGTTCTATTTCATTCTATGATAATGGTCTCTGTGTGTGTGTGTCCCCGTGTGTGTGTGCACCCATGACTGTATATGTCCCCATGTGTGTGTCCCCACGTGTGTATGTCACCATGTGTGTGTCCCCATGTGTGTCTCCATCTGCATGCATGCATGTGTATCCCCATGTGTGTGTCCCCATGTGTGTATGTCACCGTGTGTGTGTCCCCACGTGTGTGTCCCCGTGTGTGTCTCCATGTGTGTGCATGCATGTGTGTCCCTGTGTGTGTCTCCATGTGTATGCATGCATGTGTATCCCTATGTGTGTGTCCCCATGTGTGTATGAAACTGTGTATGTGTCCCCGTGTGTGTATGTCACTGTGTGTGTCCCCATGTATATGCATGCATGTGTATCCCCATGTGTGTGTCCCCACTTGTGTGTCCCCATGTGTGTCTCCATGTGTGTGCATGCATGTGTGTCCCTGTGTGTCTCCATGTGTATGCATGCATGCGTATCCCTATGTGTGTGTCCCCATGTGTGTATGAAACTGTGTATGTGTCCCCGTGTGTGTATGTCACTGTGTGTGTCCCCATGTGTGTCCCTCTGTGCGTGTGTCCCCGTGTATACGTGTGTGTCCGTGTGCACGTGTGTGTGTATAGGTGTCCCTGTGTGTGTGCATGTGTGCATGTGTGTGTGTATAGGTGTCCCTGTGTGTGTGCATGTGTGCACGTGTGTGTGCCCATATATATGTGTGTGTGGTATTCCCCTGCCAGTTATAACCTCACCACATTTATCTCTGTGGCTCCCCTAGGGCTCTAAAGAGGACCTTCTGGAATGCCGTATTGTTTCCCTCACTGTATCTGGAGCCCCAGCCCCAGCACAGAAATCCTTAATACATACTAAGGACTTCAAAGCTGCTCACTAAATTGAATTGAATTAATGGAATTAAATTCAAATTAATATATGTTTACAAATAATTCAAATAGAATTGAAATCAAATTAATACATGTATACAAATAATTCAAATGGAATTGAATCGAACACAAATTATTCAAAGATATGCTTACAAAGAATTCTAATCAAATTAATTGGATTGAATTAAAATTAATATATGTGTATACACATGATTCAAATTGAATTCAAATTATTCAAATATATTACATATGCATACAAATAATTCAAATTCAATTAACTGAACTGAATTAGTCACAAACATGGCTGGGACCTGCCTCATTTCCCAGCCTCGCTCTGGGCAGGTTTTCACCTGTCTTCCTCTTCTGAGGAAGGCATCAGGGCATCAGGGGAATCTAAACAGGGTAAATCAGCCTGTTCTCACTGTCTCCCAACCATAACCACCACCCTGAACCTCTGATTGCACCATTTCCTGGGCTTCTGGACATTTCATGAAGGCCTCTGACAAGCCACTTCATGTTAATTGAAAGGACACATCCGCTGGGTTTCTGGGCTTGGGTCAGCTGCCTAACTGGTCTACCATTTCCTCTTACAACACCATCAGGTTTTAAAGAGAGTCAGCAGATAAGGGAAGCAACAGTGACTTTCAAAATAAGCACAGGCAAGACACTATTCCAGGAGAAGATGTTTATATGGCTTTTTTTGAGCCATCCCCCACCCCCAAAAGGAGGAAAAACAATCCCCACCCATACCCTGACCAGAAAGCTGAGCTAGCACCAGGCAGACATACCCTGTCGAGAGAGCACGGTAATGGGGATCCCAGGATCACTGAGCTTGATGAAGGGGCTGCAGTCACCATCCAGGCCCTCTCTGGCCAAGAGGACATTTTTGGCACATACATTCCCATGGACCAAATCTTTGTCTTCCTGCAAAAGAAGAGAGACCCCCGTGGTGAACCCCAGGCCAAACAACGAAGGCTATTTTCAGCTCCCTGGGAGAGAAAGTCTCCAGGAAGTGTTGGAGACATTTGAGCTTGACTCTGTAAACTCAGTTGTTTTGTTCTGTTTTGTTTTTTCCCCAACAGTGCAGAACTGCCAAGCACCAGGGGGGACATAGCCAATCGAGAGCAGGATATGGAATCAGGAGGGCTTGGGGTCAAGTCTTGCCTCTGATAAATGCTGGATATTTGACCAGGGATAGGTCATGTCACTTTAGATCAGAAGGATCAAGAGATTGAAGACTTAGGGCCAGAAGGGACCCAGAAACCATCGAATCCAACCCCTTCTTTTCACTAGATAGGAAACAGGCCCAGAAAGAAGCAATGCTTCCATTGCTACAGATGAGTAGTAGAGAAGGTGCCAATCGGCATGAGTAGGAAAAAATTCCTAGCTGAGAACTCTCTAAAGCAATGAATTCCCAAGTCCAATCAGATTTTAATAAAAGCTGAAGATGAGAGAAGTCAAGGAATCTTCACAAGGACATGGGAAATAGTAAGCTACAATTTGAAGTCCAGGCTCCTACTTGAATTCCTGAGTCCCTTCTTCTACCCCATCATGTTTCTGTTCTCCATTTCTCTTTACCTACTTCCTTGTGAAATTACTCATAACTCCTGTACCAGAAGCATGCATCCCAAAGGAGAACACGCACAAACCATGCTCATCCTTCTTGACCTCTCGGTGGCAGCATCTGAAACCTGAGCATCCTGCCTTCCTCCATACTCTCCTCTCTGGTTTCCATGATTGTACTCTCTCCTTGCTTCTTCTTACCTGCTAACTGCTCCTTCTCACACTCTGTTCCTCCAATATCATCTGTATCATGCTCCTGACTATGGGTCTATGCCAAGGTTCTGTCTCAGGCTTTCTTGTCTTTTCTCACTCTACATTCCCTCTTGCTTTTCTCCTCAGCTTCTTCTGGTTTATGCCGGTGACTCACAGGTCAATGTCTCCTTGGTATTTTCCTCCTTGTTGCTTTGCTAAGTTCTAGCCCCACATCAATCTTCCAGTCTCCTTAGACTCTACCCCTTGCCATGCACTCTTCAGTCCAGTGACCTGGCCTCCTGGCCATTCCATGAGCAAGACCTCCCTCTCTCAGCTCTGGACATTCTCCCAGCTGTCTCCCATACCTGGATCATTCTCCCTCCTCTGCTCCAACTACAGACCTCTTTGGCTTCAAGTCCCAATTAAAATCCCCTATTTTACTGGAAGTCTTGCCCCAGCTCTTAATTCTACTGCATTCCTTCTCTTAATTATTTCCTATTTATCTTGTAGACAGTTTGTACATATTCATTGGCATGCTGTCTCTCCCATTAGACTGTAAGCTCCTTGAGGGCAGGGACTGTCTTTTTGCATTTCCAGGGCTTAGCACAGTGCCTGACACATAGTAGGTGCTGAATAAATATTTATTGATTAATTGTATCACCAACTGCTTTTTGTTTATTCCAAACTGAATGTTCCATAGGTATCTTAAAGTCATTGTGTTGAAAACAGAACTCATCCTTCCCCCCGCAAATCCACCTCTCTTTCAAACTTCCCTATTACTGTTATTTCAGTAACCCTGGTTTTCATCTTGGGCGTCATCCTCAGCTCCTCACTCTCCCTCATCTCAGCTGATGTCCAGTCAAACCCAAGGCTTACTGTTCCTACCTTCAAAACATCTCCCTCTTCTCTTCCTTTCTCTCCATCTTTCTTTTCCTTCCTTCCTTCCTTCCTTCCTTCCTTCCTTCCTTCCTCCTCCTCCCTCCCTCCCTTCCTTCCTTCCTTCCTTCCTTCCTTCCTTCCTTCCTTCCTTCCTCTCTCTCCTTTCTTTCTTTCTTTCTTTCTTTCTTTCTTTCTTTCTTTCTTTCTTTCTTTCTTTCTTTCTTTCTTTCTTTCTTTTGTTTCTTTCTTTCTCTTTCTTACTCTCTCACACAAACAGCCACCACACTAATTCAGGTCCACATTAGCTCCCACCTAGACCACTGAAATAGCCTTCTAACATGTATCCCTGCCTTGATTCTCTCATCCCTCCAATCTCTCTTCCACTTTGTGACCAAACGGATCTTCCTAAAGCACACGTCTGAACACATCCCCAACTTGTTCAATAAAGTCCAGTGGTTCCCTCTTGTTGCTAGGACCAGATACAAATTCTTCTGTTTGGCTTTTAAAGTCTTTCCTGACCTGGTTTCAGCAAACCTTTTCTTGGGTCCTTATACCAAATTCTCCTTTGTGGAATTTACAATTCAGCCAAATTGCCCTTCTTCCTGATTGTCATATGTGATACTTCATCTCCACCCTCTGTGTCTTAGCATGGACCATTCCCTAGAACTAGAATGTTCTCCTTCTTCACATCAACCACATAGAAGCCCTGGCTTCTTTTTAGGCTCAGCTCAAGCATCACCTTCTACATGAGGTTTTTGTTGATCCTTATTCTAGGTCCCCCTTCTCTTCTGCTTTGATCTCCTTCCCCAGGTTGACTGATATGACTGACTTCTACAATCCCACCTTACCCCCATCCCCTACTCAGCTCTATACCTGGCACTCAAATGCCTAGGTCCAGTTCTGGACTCACCACTGAAGTCTCTCCCTACATCCTCCTGACCACTCCCACCATGAAGAAAGATGACAAGGACAAGGGCTTCTGGCTACTGCATGCTTAGGAAGCCAGCTCAGGGTGAACCTAATCAGGGTTTGGTCTTACCAAGTAACTCAGTGCACTGGCCAGTTGTTTGGCAACCTTAAATTTCCACGGTGTGGTGAGCAGTTCACTTTTCTTATGCATGAAGAGATCCAGAGGCCCAAATTCCATAAATTCCTCCACCATGATGTCTGAGGGCACAAAAAAATAGGGCATGGCAATTAGGATCCTAACTGCCTACTGAGGCACATCCTCAACTCCTCCCCCAACCCAATCACTCCTTCTCAGAAGACTCATTAACAGCTTAATCGATATTGTCCCATTTCAGCCTCCTAACAACCCTAGAAGGGAAATACAACGTGATGTTGTCTCCATTTCACAGATGAAGCAGCTAAGGTTGCTTCATACAGGTTAAATGACTATTAGTAAGTGACTGAGAGAGGACTTGGGTCCAGGTCACATCGCCCCAAATTCAATGGTTTGTTCACTGTGCAAACAGACAATTTCTCTGGAGCAGAAGCTGACAGAAAGAACTCTCATTGGACATCTGTGCTAGAGTTCCAGCTGCACCATTAAGTACCTACAGCCTAAGACAATCAGTGCTTCAGATTCTCCATGTAGAAATTAGTAATAAATAGCTGCTTTCCCATAACTCCTGGGGATAGTGTAGGGGTGATATAGATACAGCTGTGGAAATACAGAAGGGGGAGAAAGAGGAGAGAGCCAGAGAGAGACACACACAGAGAGAGACAGAGACAGAAAGAGTGAAAAGGACAGAGAGAAGGAGGAGGAGGAAGAAGGGAGGGACTTAGGGAGGGAGTAGGGGAGAGCGGGCACCACAGACATACAGGAGAATGTGAAGGCTCATCTCAGCCTCCCTTTCTTTTGTTTACCTTTGAATATTTCATAAAATCATAGATTTAGAGGAGGAAGGGACTTCAGAGGCCATCGAGTCCAACTTCCTTGTCTTTTCAGATGAGGAATAGGGCCCCACGAGGTGGATTCTCTCTCTCTCTCTCTCTCTCTCTCTCTCTCTCTCTCTCTCTCTCTCTCTCCCCTCTTTCTCTCTCTCTCTGTCTCTGTATCTCTCTCTCCTTCTCTCTGTCTGTCTCTGTCTCTGTCTCTCTCTCCCTCTTTCTCTCTCTCTCCTTCTCTCTCTCTGTCTCTATCTGTCTCTCTCTGTCACGGTCTCTCTCTCTGACTGCATCTCTGTCTCTCACACACCACACACACACACACACACACACACACACACACACACACACACAGATGAGAGCTCAATAGCCACAAGAGTTTTCAGACCTCTTTCATCTGATGCCTCATTTTACAGAAGAGGAAACTGAAACTCAGGGAAGTTAAGTGACTTTCCTTGGGTAAAATTGGTATGTGAAAGGTAGGATTTGAATCCAGGTCTTTTGATTCCAAACCCACCCTTCTTTCCTATGTATCCAATTGTCTTTTGCTGATTTTTTTGTTCCTACATAGCCTTTATCTCCAAATATCTGCCCCTCCCTTCCCCTAACCAGGAAACCATCTCTTACAATGAAGCACAAAGAAGGGAAAAAGTCAGCTCAATGGGCACATCCATTATATCTTCTACCTCCACAGCCCTGCCCCCCGCCTCTCTGACATCCTTTTCTATTTAGTAGACACACCAGAATAGACACCCTCTGAGTGTTGGAGCACCCCTCCAAAAGAGCAAACTCACTTTCCACATCTCGTACACAGACGCCATAGAGGTACACGATGTGTTTGTGGGAGACTTGTCTCATCATGCTGGCCGCCTCGAAGAAAGCCTGCTTGGGAATTTGAGAATTGGGGGTGGGGAGGAGAGAACCACACTGATCAAAACACCAGCCTTGGAGTCTCTGGGAGGAACTGGGGTCACAGCACAGGAAACCTCCCCGCCAATGACGTTTTTCACATGACAACCCCCCAGTATGTGCATGCACACACACATACACACACATACACACACACATGCACACGCACGCACACACAACACACATATACATGCACGCACATGCACGCACACACAACACACATATACACACATGCACATGCACATACGCGTGCACACACATATACATACACACATGCACACACATATACATACACACACATGCACATGCACACACGTGCGCACACGCACACACACACACACACATTTTGTTCTCGGATGAGGCTGCGCCCTGGTTTCAGGACATAGTGAAAGATTCTCATTGAGACCCAAGACTTCTTTAAACACACTTGCAGGCCAAAGGGCATAGGCTATGCCAGATACAGATGGCAAAAGCTGCCTGGGAGATGAGTGAAGGGGAGAGAAGCCTTGGAGGATGTACTTGCCAGAGAAATGTCCCTGTGGCTGGGGTCCAAGACTTTCAGGATCACTTTCATCTTTTTCTCATCAGAGCTGCCTTCCTCATCCTTGTAGTCCAGGGTCCCTGAGTAGATCTGGGTCCGAGTGCCTCGTCCCAGGTGCTCTCCCTAAAGAAAGCCGACAGGACAAGGGAGGGAGCTCAGAAATCAGAGAAGGCTGGAGGTGCTGGGCTGAACAGAACTGGAAGAGAAGCAAGGACCAGAGCCAGAGGTGCCATCCTGGAGGGCTCCCCAGAGGTCACTGGGGGCAGAGGGGCCTCAGTGCTGCTAATTCCTATGATGCCTTGAGAACAAGGCTTCTATAGAGAAAAGACCTCAGGGGCCAATGTCCAGTATAAGGCATCGCCAGCCTCAAGGAGAACAATGCTGACACCTCCCTCACCCTCTATGATTCAGTGTAGCTTGAAATGACCAATGACCCAAAAGAATAAAAATCCCACTTCACAAAATGCTTCTTAACTGTCCCTTCCATTAATATGGATTAGGGAGGGGAAGAGGAGAGCATAAGTGAACACATTATATCACCACTACCTGCCAGGAGTATGTTTAGCGCTTTACAAATATCACCTCATTTGATCCCCACAGCCCTGTGAGGTAGTTGTTATTATCCCCATTTTGAAGTTGAAGAAACTGAGGCTGACAGAAGAAAAGTGACTTGCCCAGGGTCATGCATCTAGTAAACGCCTCAGGCTGAATTTGAACTCTTGGTTCTAAAGCTTACTATCTGTACCACTCTGGGCAAGCTGCTTCCACACCATAGCCTCAGTTTCCTTATCTGTAAAATGAGAGGGATTGGACTCGATGACCTCTAAGGTCCCCTTCACCTTCCCCAGCCCCTCTTTGTCCTGTGGGCTAGTCTCGGCTCCCTCACTTCCCTTCACCTGCCGTGGCTCACACCTTACCAATCTGAAGTCACCCTGACTGTTGGTTTTCTCTGCTCAGACCCTGGGGGTCCTAACAATACTTGGAGAGAGTGATGAGCTAGAATCCCATCATCTGAGTCCGCCAGGAGCCAACCATTTACTCTCTCTCATCTCCCATCAAAGGATGTGACCTGGCCTGCTTATGTATGGACAGAATCACAGATATTAAATGTCAGAGGCAAGAAGCAAACTCTAGTCTAGTACCCTCCCCACTGCACCCCACTGCCCCTTCGGCTTTAATCGAGACATTTGGTTGGTTAAAGGATTGTCTGCAGGAGACAAAGGATCTACGGGTCCTTCCCTCCACGGAAACACATATCATTCTTTGTCCAACTTGATTAATTTCTCATCTGTCAAATACTCAAGAAGAAGAGCTAGCACCTAGCGCCTCCTGCACCGACCATCCTTCAGGGGTTATTGACGAGAACCTCCTTATTTATGCAGGATTCACTTGGGGTTTATGGGCAGTCACATGCCTGCAGCATCCCAGAAATGCCATCGAGAGTTCAATGTAATTACTGTCACTGAAATGGCCACTGGGATGAAGGGAAAGCTTTCAAATGCTTATATTCCTGAAAATCCCAGGCCACCCCCAAGACCACCAGAGGAACCATCCAAGGCACGTGGATTCGTAGCAGGTGGTCCGAGAATAGGAAGCAGCCCGGGTGTGCAGACAGAGGATTCGTAGAAGGCAGTCTGAGAATAGGAAGCAGCCCGGGTGTGCAGACAGAGGATTCGTAGCAGGCGGTCCGAGAATAGGAAGCAGCCTGGGTGTGCAGACAGAGGATTCGTAGCAGGCAGTCTGAGAATAGGAAGCAGCCTGGGTGTGCAGACAGAGGATTCGTAGCAGGCGGTCTGAGAAGAGGAAGCAGCCCGGGTGTGCAGACAGAGGATTCGTAGCAGGCGGTCTGAGAAGAGGAAGCAGCCTGGGTGTGCAGACAGAGGATTCGTAGCAGGCGGTCCGAGAATAGGAAGCAGCCTGGGTGTGCAGACAGAGGATTCGTAGCAGGCAGTCTGAGAACATAAGCAGCTTGGGTATGCAGACAGAGGATTCGTAGCAGGCGGTCCAAGAAGAGGAAGCAGCCCGGGTGCGCAGACAGAGGATTCGTAGCAGGAGGTCTGAGAACATAAACAGCCTGGGTGTGCAAACAGAGGATTCATAGCAGGTGGTCCGAGAATAGGAAGCAGCCTGGGTGTGCAGACAGAGGATTCGTAGCAGGAGGTCTGAGAACATAAACAGCCTGGGTGTGCAAACAGAGGATTCATAGCAGGCGGTCCGAGAATAGGAAGCAGCCTGGGTGTGCAGACAGAGGATTCGTAGCAGGCAGTCTGAGAACATAAGCAGCTTGGGTATGCAGACAGAGGATTCGTAGCAGGCGGTCCAAGAAGAGGAAGCAGCCCGGGTGCGCAGACAGAGGATTCGTAGCAGGAGGTCTGAGAACATAAACAGCCTGGGTGTGCAAACAGAGGATTCATAGCAGGTGGTCCGAGAATAGGAAGCAGCCTGGGTGTGCAACAGACACCTCGTACTTGAATCCTGCTTTGCTGCTGACTGATGCGTATGACCTTGGACAGATCACTTCTCTGGCCTCCAGGCTCTCTCGCTGTAAAAGGAGGAAGCTAGATCCTTGTTCCTTCTGGCATTATAGCTATGCTCCTGTGATTCTACTCTGTTGCTTTTGGGGGAGGGGGGAAGAGGATCCAGACCTGTGACTTCATTGACTCACTGGAAAGTCTCAGCAAGTCAGCTCCTTCCACCAATGCAAGTGCCCAGGTTCATACTGCCAGTAGGGGTCAGAAGGCAGAACTTGAACCCAGACCTCCCTGCCTCTAAGGCCAGCTCTAGCCTGTCCACTGTCTCTTGTTTTCAATGAGAATTCTCATTCCAAAGAGCTCATTCTAAGGGAGGAGGCAACATGGCTTAGTGGATAGAGTTAGGTAGGCTCAGATGCTAAACAGCTGTGGGACCCGGGGTGTGTGTCCTCTATATTCTCAGAGCCCAGAGCCCAACTCCTTAGGACTTGGCAGGACTTGGCAGAATGACCACAGAGAGGTGGAAGGGTGCTGGCTTTGGCAGAAGAAGACCCAGCTTCCAAATCTCTCCCACTATCTGTGTGATCTTGGGCAAATCAACTTCCCTGGGTCTCAGCTCCTAATCTACTAAGAAGGAAAAAGTAGGGGGAGGGGAGGGGCTGAGCTGGATAGTCTCTAGGGTTCTTGCCAGTCTAAAATCTATGCTTCTATGATTTACTGATTCATAAACAGGCTGCAATCTGCCTTGGTGGATGGACTTTTCCATGTTGTTGAAATCACAGTTCCTTCAACAAGCAATTACTAAACTTCTCCTAAGTGCTCAACACAGTGGGTGAGGGATGCCAATGAGCAGTTATTAAGCTCCTACTGTGTGAAGTACTAGAGATACAAAGAAAGGTTTAAAAAGGTGGCCTGCCCTCAAGGAGCTCACATGCTAATGGAGGAGGCAATATGTATATGAACAGAACACACGACCTGGAAGGTGCTATTATTATCTCCATTTTACAGATGAGGAATATGAAGCAGACAAGATCAAGTGACTTGCCCAGGGTCACACAGCTAGCGAGTTACTGAGGCAGGATTTGAATTCAGGTCTTCTTAACTCCAGGCCCAGCACTCCATGCCTCTAAGGAGGTGGGGAAGAATGGGAGAGAGAGGAAGTGGAGAAAAGAACTATAGTGGGAAATGAAAAATCGCAGCTATCAAGAAGATGTTTAAAGAGTCACAAACAGTCTCTTTTCTCCTGTCCTGAGTCTCTTCTTTCTAGTAGATGAACCAGGACTTGGCAAACCCGTGTCCATCTGTCCCTCCATTGCCTTTGGAGCTGGGGGCCTGCATGACCTTGTTACAGATATGCCCTAAACCTCACGAATAAGAATCAAATTCGACCCAATTTGCAGAATGCTTGCATGTCTGTGTCTTCATAGTAATGGGTAAGTATCATATGCTTAATTCATACAAGTCATGTTTTGGATGCTCAAGGTTCTACTATCCTCAAAATTTTCCTCAACACCCATATTATTGCAGACACTCATTGAGTAATTATTCCTTCTCTCTCCTCAGCAAAGTCTTCTGGGTGTATTTGGTGAAATTCAGCAAACTGTCATCCATTTTCTCTTCTGTGGCCTCCTTCCTACCAATTAGAGATTTTGAGCTATACTAGATGGAAGGGGAAGAGGCCTGCTGTGTCCCCAAATTCCTTCCCAGAGCAGTTTTCATAGAATCACAGACCTCATCCAGGCCAGTCCATCTTGGCACAACCCCACCCCGCCATACTCAATAAGCAGCCATCCAGCCTTCACTCAAACACCTCTTCTGAGGAACAATTCACCACCTCCCTTCCAGAGAAAGTTGACTGCACTTGTGAACAATGTATTTTGTTAACAAAATAAGAAGGCCAGCTTCCCGTGGGGTTCCTATTGCCATGGTGATCCGAGCAGGGACAGGATGGGTACCCTACAGCTGATAGAGGCAGCTCTGAAGATCAGGAGGCTGGTACAGTTAGAGACCAGGCCTCAGAGAGAAGGGAAAACAGAAGACAGTGTTTGTAGGAATCATGAAGGGAAAGAAAACACAAAATGCCTAGGGAAAGTTTGAGGTTCTCAGAGAGAAAGCATGCTAGGTTATTACTCCTCAAAGAAGGGAAGTGACTTGCCCTGATTCACACATCTATTAAGTAGCAAAAGTGGACTTTCACCCCAGGTTCCAAATCCATCACTCCTCCTCCCTGATGCAAATAGGAAAAGTTGTGTTGTCCAGCTTGGGTGGCAAAGGAATGGAGGTGAGAGTTAGGTGATATTAAGGTCTAGTCCTGGCTTTAGTATTAACTCACTGTGTAATTTTGACCAATCACTTCTCTGGGCTCCATTTCCTCATCTATAAAATAAGGGATTGAACTAAATGCCTTTCAAGATCTCTTCCAGCTCTATCATTCTATGGGCTATGTTGGGAGACAGGGAAGGGCCTTAGCCAAAGCCCCATTTACCTAAAAGCTAATCCATGTCCATCCAGATCTTTTCCCTCTTTTAGGTTCTTTGTTAACAAAAGCCCTAAGATGTAGAGTTAACTTTTTTTCCCCTTAAGAAAGACAAACAATGTCCCTCAAGTAACCCAGGATAACTTCCCACTGAGCCTGAGTATTCTTTCCAGATTGCTACTTGTGGGCCAACAGCACCACTACTACTTAATCAGCAGGCTTAGGGTCTGAGTTGGAAAGGACTTCCCCTGTCAATAGCTCTTCACTGTTTTACAAAGAGCTTTCTTTGTAACAAGTCTGTGAGTAATACCTGGCTCCAGTAAGCTATTAACACATGCTTTATCTATTTTTCTGTCTATGGAGACAGGTAGGGGAGGTATTATCACTTTTGTTTTATAGATGACAAAACTGAAGCTGATGGAAAGTCAACGGTGTAGATAGTCAATAACTAGGGGAAAACTGTGAGAGGTAATGTGGGCAGAAAGATGCCCTAGATCTGGAGTTACTGGTCTTGGGTTCAAATCCTGTGTGTGTTAATGCGTAATTAGGCTTTATTGTCCTCATCAATAAAATGAGAGGGTTAGACTAGATGGCTCTCAGGCCTGTTCTGCCTCTCAGTCCATGATCTCATGATCCTTGATCCTTGAGGTGCTGACATCTGGTCCTTTAAGGCTAGGAGGGGACCAGCCAAAGCTGATTTCACTCCAGCAGGGAATAAAGCCCTATTATTCAGTTTTCCCTGACAACATCCCTGAGGGTAGATTTCTTCATCCCAAAGGTGACAGAGATATCCTGACAGGGGAATGCAATGAACTCACCTGAATGATGTCTTCCTTGAGAATTCGATGGAAACTCAGCTGGCTCATTGTGTAGACTGGCAAGCATTCCTGGGCCTTCTTGGTGGCCACAAGCAGATTAGAAATTTCTGGAAAAGATGGAGGGTACACATCCATTATACTGGAGAACCAACCGCTAGCTTCTGTTAGAACCTAAGAAGTCTGCCAATTTTGTAGAAGACAAAGCAGGCACCATGAAGGACGTGAAGTGAAAAAGAAGGCTGAGGGAGGCCTTTCTCTTGAGGTATTGAAGAGAATATACACAAACATATACATACATACATACATACATATATACGTACATGTGCTAAAAACATAGAGTCAAAGCTCAAACCATTTCTACTGGATAATAGAGAGTGCTTGTGTATGTGTACATACACATACACACGTACATTTGTATTTTATATTTCTATTAATATATGATATTATTAATATTATTATATGATAATACATTAATATATATGAGTGTGTACGTATATATGTTAACATACATATGCATACATATTAACTGTCTATGGAGACACCAAGCCGCCATTTTGAACTTAACAATCCTCAGCAAATATGAACATTTTATTATAAAAGAAAGACTAAAACATCTCCATATGAATGCTCTCTCATCCAGCAGAATGCAAGGTCCCTGAGGGCAGGGACTGGTTAAACTTTGTCCTTGTATCCCTAGCGTCTATCAAGGTACCTGGCAAATAGCAGAGTGTTTAATAAATGTTGGAATGAATTGATTTGCTGAATGCTTAACAATGTTCTATGAGGGAGCAAAAGGGATGAGTATACAGATGGAGCTCACTAGGGAATGTCTGCAAGAAGATCCCAGGCTCCCAGAATCACAGGGCTGGAAGAGATCTCAAAAACCATCTGGAATCACTTGTACCTGAATAAGAATCCCTTCTCTAATCTCCCACACCAGTGGATCCCCAGCCCATGCTAAAGAGATCTCTGGAGAAGGGAATCCACTCACTCCTAAGGAAGCTTCTTCCACTTTGGGAAGGAAGGAGGGAAGGAGGGAGGATGGAAGGGAGGGAGGAAGGAAGAAAGGAAGGAAGGAAGGGAGGGAAGAAGGGAGGAAGGGAGGGAAGAAGGAAGGAAGGAAGGAAGGAAGGAAGGAAGGAAGGAAGGGAGGGAGGAAAGGAGGAAGGAAGGAAGGAAGGAAGGAAGGAAGGAAGGAAGGAAGGAAGGAAGGAAGGAAGAAAGGAAGGAAGGAAGGAAGGAAGGAAGGAAGGAAGGAAGGAAGGAAGGAAGGAAGAAAGGAAGGAAGGAAGGAAGGAAGGAAGGAAGGAAGGAAGGAAGGGAGGGAGGGAAGAAGGGAGGAAGGGAGGGAAGAAGGAAGGAAGGAAGGAAGGGAGGGAAGAAGGGAGGAAGGGAGGGAGGGAGAGAAGGAGAGAGGGAGAAAGAACCTTCCCCAGTAACATACCTCTCGGTTTCGGCTGGCAGCATTTCTTCAGGACAAAGCTGATGTTGTCTGTTTTCAGGATCTGCTTTTTGAGATGGTCCATCAGGCCTCTGAGGGAGGGGAACACTCGATCGGAACCATGCAGGGAGTATTTCCCCTTCTTCACTTCAATCTGGAAATTCTTGTACTGTTTCTGGCTCGTCAACATCTGCTGTTGGGAGAATAACAACCTCTGTGTGAATGTCATGCCCATGTTCAAAGGGACCTGGGGGAACACTGCACTTGGCCATCTCCAGTTCCTGCCTGGTGCCTGGGATGGAACTGTCAATTGATTTCCCATCTCTCTGCCTCTGCACTGGCTGTGCCTCCTGCCTGGAATGCTCCCTCTCCCCATCTCTGCCTCATAGGACCCCTCTGTTTTCTTCAAGGCTGAGCTCAAGCCCCACCTTTTTTCTTCCGGAAGGCTTTCCTGCTCCCCTAGCTGCTGCAAGTGCCTTCCTCTGTATGGCCACCTTTCATCAACTTGGTTCTGTATCTTGTCTGTACCAACACATGCATTTGTTGTCTACTTGGGTAGAATGTAAGCTCCCTGAGGCCAGGGGATGGTTTGGTTTTGTCTTTGCATCCTCTGCACCTAGCATGGGGACTGGCACATGGAAAGTGCCTAATTCGTACTAAGTGCTGATTGATTTAAATGGGATGGAAGTGAACGATTTCTTTGGGGTCTGACCTATGATTGGTGTAGAGAACTAATGGGGAGAAAAGTCTCTTCAATCCAAGTCAGCTCCTGCTCTGCATCTTACTTAGAGTAAGTCTCAGAAGGATACTGAGCATCCTGACTCTGCCTCTCCCAAAGACGGACCAGGCTGGGATCCGCCTAATCACATTAAAGTGACACTAAACGTCCTCCAAAGGCTAATGGACAGGGAGAGTTTGGTATGACAAGCCCAAGCATTATTCATTAAGAGAGCAAACATTTACCATCCAAGAAAGAATACTGTTTAGAATGGAAAGGCATCAGGAACCCTGGGCTTTGGAGCTTCCAAGCTAAAGGACCTCGGATCAATCATTTAACCTCCATGGACCTCACCTTTCTCATCTCTAAAATGGGCACACACATAAACTACTTTCATTACCAACCTCAGAATTATTTCAAGGCTCAAATGAGATAATATATGTAAAGCACTTTTATAAGCCTTAAAGCACAGTGGAAATGTTGGTTAGTTATTAATTAGCATTATAAAGCATTTTTCATAATCATTTTAATTGACTCCTGTACCAATCCAGTGAGATCAGTACCACAAGCATTTTGATCCTGGGGAGGTGACATGATCCGGTGGAGAGAGCATTGACTAGAGGCAATGAAGAGTTCAAATCTCACTTCTAATGCTTATTACTCATATGACCTTGGGCAAGTCATGTAACCTCCCTAGGCCTCAGTTCCTCATCTGTAAAATGAAGGGGTTGTGCTCCATGGCCTCTGAAGCCTCTCCCCACTAGAGCTCTGTGATCCCTACTTTACTGGAGAGGAAACTGAAGCTCAGATGGTTTAAATGGCTTGCCCCGTGTCCCAGAGGTGAGATCGAGCCCAGGATTGTGGGAGGTCCAGGTGTGGAGAAATACATCCATTAAAGCACGCCTCCTGTCAAGGCAGTTTGAAAAGGGGGTGGGGAGCGATTCTTCTGACATTGGCAGAAGATGTGTCATTTCAAATCCATTCTCCCATGTGTTCCCTTTGGTAGCTCTGAGTTCCTTCTGTCCTTTCTTTTTCTCAGATGATTTGAATTCTCTCAGGCCTTTGGCCAATTTCCATTCCTCTGCTTCTCATGTCCTAATGCCTCCCCACTAAGCTCTCCCTTCTCCAAACTAGGATATGTTTACTTGGTATAGAAAAGTGCGTTTCCAGTTCACTTTACCCTCAAAGGCCAGAGTTCTCCACTGAGACGTCATTAGGTCCCAAGACCCAGAAGGTCCCTTGAGGCCCAGAATCTCTGGGTTGGATAGACCTTCCCAGGACACTCAGTCCAAACAAGATCTGAAGAGAATCCCATCTATCACGTCCCTGGCAAGTGATCATGTAGCCACTTCTTAAAGACCTCTGGCAGGAGGAGCCCACCCCCTCTGCCCATTACATGCATTTCTTTTTTAAAAGGGTTTTTTGATGAATTTTGGTTTTTATATCACACTCATTTATAGAAATAGGATGCTAGATTTGAAACAGAAAGGGACCTCAGAGGCATCTAGCCTGAGTATCTCATTTCATAGATGAGGAAACTGAGGCACAGAGTGGTCGGTGCCACCTACCTGCCTCTTGTTTGTAGACTTCCTAACATCAAGATGAGATCTGCCTTCTTAGAACTTTCCCACAGTATGGAAGGAGACCCATATTGGCCAGGCCAGGCCAGGTCATCCACTTCCTGAAGTGGGAAAGCCTGGGCATTGGATGGCTGAGTCCAGCTCTCTGAACCAATCCCATGACCTTTTACCCTATAGACTGGCTTCTGTCACCCCCGTTCTATTCCTGTGGGTGAACAAGGGAGCCCCAGGCCAGGATCCATCAGAGCCCTCTACTGTCATTAACCACCACTCCCTCCTGCCAACTCCCCAAGCCAAGCCAACCAAGAGAAGCCAAATCTTGGGCTGACCTCTGATTTCTCCAAGCAGGTCACGGTCATGAGGATGTTATCAAAGTCTGTGCAGCTCCAGCGCAAGACGTACATGCCTTCCTCGCTTCCTTCTTGTCTCAGCTTGTTGATTGCATACTCAGTACTGTAGGAAGGGAAAGGAGGCAGACAGAGGTGGGGAGATCACTTAGAGTCGCCATATTGAATCTGCTCCAAGTCCCTCCACCTCACCGAGGCTGTCTGTGGTCTTCCTAGCTGCTCTCTAGTCCCATGGTGTCCTTGCTGTTTTCTCATTAGATATTTATCTTTATTTCCGATGGATCACTTTGTTTCTACATCACATTGATTTGAAAATTCAACCCTCCCCCTCTGCCTTACCACACAAGCCTTTCCTTGAAACAAAAATACTTTTAAAAAGATCAAAACAAATACATTGACCACTGCTGACAGCATATGCAACATTCTTCACCCAGAGCCCCCCACCTCTCCAATGAAAGGAAAAATGCACATTTTCTCATCCCTTCTATAGCAAATATGGTCATTAGAATTCTTTCTGTCTTTATTATTTTAAAACAAGGCAGCAGGAGGCATAGAGCAGTGGATGGACTTGCCCAAGATCTCCCAAGCTTAAGAGTAGCATGACCAGGTCTAGGGTTCCAATATGAAGTGATCTGCCCAAGGCCACACAACCAGTATGTGTCAGAGGTGGTACTTGAACCCAGGTCATCCTGATTTTGAGACGAGCTCCTAATGCTCAATGACCACACCAATCCACAAGGAATAATATGGTGGAGGTGGGGAGGGCAGTGGAGGGGAGGAGTATGCCTGAAAGTTGGAAGGAGACTTGACCCCAACATGACCCTGAGACAAGACCAAAGGATCTTCCCTTATAGCCTACAAGGGTGTGCTGGAGCCAGCTCATACCAGCTCACGAGAGCTGATTATTAAATTTTCAGTGTGAGTATTTGCACCTCAGAAATCAGCACATGCTACAAACCAGGTCTTGATTTATTGTTTTGTTAATTGTATAAATTTAAGAAAGGGATGAGGAAAGTGTTAACAATACAGAGTAACCTGAAAAGTCTGCCATGTGTATATTTTTTGTTTTGAGAGAGCCAGTTGTTAAACATTTACCAACACGCTACTGCTTGTAAGACATACGTGATGTGAGCAAACAGAAGAAGTTAAGACTTCTCTAGTTTTGGTTTAGTCTTGGCCTTAGTGTGGGATGGACCAAGTCACTTATTCTCCTCATGGCCTTTGCTTTTTCCATTTATAAAAGATCAATTAACTGAATAATTTATCCCCAATCTTGAAGCTCTAAGTCTCAAAATTGATCATTATCATGGTGCCCTTAGGGATTCTGGTAGAAACATAAGGGAGTGGTCACCCATTAGCTTTTCTTCCCTTATCATTAGATTTTTGACACCGCCTCCAGAGTATTTGGGGATGGTTCTATGGCCTATGGACTAGAAGCCAAAAGATCTGGGTTCTGGCCCAGGGTTGTGTGACCAAGGGTGAGCTAATGGTCTTCTCAGTGGCAGAGTTTTTTCATCTGTAAAGTGACCATGAATTAGATGAATTATGAGGTCCCTTCCAGCTCTAAATTCCAATATGCAAAAGGTGTCTGACGGGAGGGAGTAGTACTAGAGAGAGGGCTGGAAATGGAGTGAGTCAGGATACCTGGGTTTGAGTCTCTCTTCACCTGGCTGTGAACTTGGGTTAGCCATGACACATCCAGTCAGCTGCCCACTCCTTTCTGCACAGTACCTGTCCCAGAGTTCCCTTGTCTATGTGGCCACCATGCTAGACCAAATCCTGACCACCTTTCTCCTGGATTACTCCTGCTTCATGGCCTCCCCTCTTCTGTCTCTCCCCACCCAATCCATCCTTCACCCACCTGCCAAAGGGCAGACAAGATTACCTCCCTGCTCAATAAACTCCAGTGGCTTCCTATTAACTTTAGAATGGAATATGTATTTTTACATGTAATTGGGGAAAAATAAAAATTTTTTTTAAAAAAGAGTGAAATATAAACCCTTCTGTTTGCCATTTGAAACTCTTCTTAACTTGGCCCCTTCCAACCTTTCCTGACTTCTTCTGTATTACTTCCCATTATCCACTTGGTGCTATACTCATGTGTCTCACATGGAATAGCTTCAGGGTACAGTGCATAGAGCCCTAGACCTGGAATCAAAAAAGACCTGAGTTCAAATCAGGCCCTAGACACTTACTAACTGTGTGCCCTTGAGAATCTCACTCAACTTGTTTGCCTCAGTTTCCCCAACAGTAAAATGGAAAATAATGGCACCTCTCTCCCAGGATTGTTTTGAGAATAAAATAAGATAACATTTGCAAGGTTTGCACTTTGCAAACCTTAAAATGCTACCTAAGTGCTGGCTGTCGTTGTTATAAAGTGCCAATATTTTGTAATGAATAGGACCATGGGATTATCTAGCTAGGGCTGGAAGGATCACAGAGGCCTTGTAGTCCAGCCCTCTTATTTTGCACATGAGGAAACTGAGGCCCAGGGAGATCAGATAGGGAGCAAACATCAGAGACAAGATTTGAACCCAGGTCCTCTAAATCCAGAGCCAGGACCCTTCCCCAGTACCAGAGCTGCCAGAGGTGGATTTGAACTCAGGTCTTCCAGACCCCAAGCCCAGTGGTCAGTGTACTACAGCATGCTGACTCTCCAAAGACTGTCTAAGCCAAATCTGCACGCCATATTGGACATACTGCAGGAAGCATTGTTGGTCCTTAAAGAGATATCAGGGAGTGTGGTCATAGGAGGACAGCCCTAGAGCCAGAAAGGGTCCCTGAGGCCAGCATCCAGTCCAACTCCATCATTTTACAGATAAAGAAACTGAGGCAAAGAAGAATTATGTGACTTGCCCACAAGTATCTAAAGCAGGCTTAGAAACCAAGATTTCATGACTCCTGAGTCCAGCATTTCACTCCCTATACCAGGCTGCCTGTAAGAGCACCATCAACCTCATCCTACAAATGGGAAGGGAGAAGCTTGGCCTGGCTGCTGCCACTCACACGGCCTTGTAAGTATTGGGGCTAGGCCATGGCCCCGGGTCATCGAGGGTTTATCCTACTATGCCAGTGCTACAGAGATTGAAATGGTTTCCTTGGTTTCACTTAACCTAAGCAAACTAACTCACCACCACACAACACATGCACACCCACACGCACGAATACACGCGCACACACGCACACGCAAGCATGCATGCACACAAAACCGCTAAAGATTCATCAAAGTCCAAATGGCAAGGAGGCCATATCGCCAGACCACCAGCTCAGTTTCTTTCCATCAAAAGGCAATTTAACCAACCAGATGGGCCCATGGCAGCCATTTTCTATGTTGTGCACAATCAGCGGAGGAGCGACATCTGTGCAGAGGTAATGATGGGCATCTGCCGTGAGTCGGAAATACCCGTCCACCAGAGACACGAAGGACAAGGCTTCCTCGTGGGAAGACAGGCTTAACTCCTGCATGAAACAAGAAAGAGACAGAGTCCAGAGATCACTCTACAGCCACCAAGCAATTTGGGAAGGCATCAGCATCATCTTCAAATGACACTGCACAAGAAGCTTTCAAAAACTTTTCCTAGAGGAAGAAATCAAAAGCACTTGGGAGCAGCATGAGGCACATCTTGTCCCTGTCATCCTGTGGGCGGCTGGAACTAGCCCAAAGATGCTTTTACCCAACCCACAGCAAATGAGCTTCCATCCAGAAGACGAACAAGACCAACTCCATCTTGGATCAGCCTTGACAATGAGAGCCGAGGTAATGAGCACATTCACCTGAAGCCACAAGGATGCTGATGGGATACAAAACACAAAGGGGGCAGCATGAAACTGTCAGACACAGACCCCACAGAAGATCAGAACCTCCTCGGCATTTTTCTCTATTGCTTAAACCACTCCCCACCCCTACCACCTTTAAATCTGTAAAAATGTAAAGCTTGGCTGTGTAGCATTGAAAGAATGCTCAGAGAAACCTGCATCTACTCCCCACTCGTTTAAACAACTCATGTCTCTTTTGGTTTAAGTGACTGTTTTTGACTTGGTCTGGTTTTTGACAATCCCAATACTTGTTACTGATTTCTAAAAAGGAGGCAGAACGCTGTGCCCCTGTGCACACAGAGCATTAAATATTACAATAGCTTCCATTTGCATAGCACATCCTATTGCCAGGCACTGTGCTAAGCACTGCACAACCATGATTTCATTTGATCTTCACAACAATCTGGTGCTACTATTATCCCCATTTTACAGATGGGTAAACTGAGGCAAACAGAGGTTAGATGACCTGGCCAGGGTCACACAGCTAGCAAGTGTCTGAGGCTGGATTTTAATTCAGGGCATTCTGATTCTAAGCACAGTGCTCTAACCACACAGCTGCACCCCAAATAGAGTGGCCATGGAGAATTCAATAGAAAATACTGAAAGCAGAATAGTGACGGGTCCCAGGGTCATTTCTACTGCCTCCCTGCCTGCAAGGTGAGAAGAATGAGGTGCTGGTAATGCAGGGACATTTCGATCATGCCATACACAATACATCCGTGCGTGCGTGCGTGCATGTGTGTGTGTGTGTGTGTGTGTGTGTGAAATGTAACAGTATATCATTTGAACTTTATAAACATTGTTTCATCTCATCGTGATAAGAATCCTGCCCCGCGTCTGGCAACATTTTAGGATCCTAAGCCTAGAGCTGGAGGAAACCTCAGTGGGTACCCAGTCTAGCCCTTTCATTTTATCTAAGGGCAAACTGAGGCCCACGGCTGCTAGGTGGCGCCATAGTACCTAGGGCATGAGTCAGGAGCCTCAGACACTTACTAGCTGTATGACCCTGGACAAATCACTTCACCCTGTTTGCCTCAGTTTCCTCACCTGTAAAATCAGGATCATAATAGCACCTACCTCCCAGGGTTGTTGTGAGGATCAGATGAGAGAATGTCATTGTAAAGCATTTAGCACAGTGCTAGGCACACAGGAGGTACTACATAAGTGCTTGTTCCTTCCCTCCCCACTCAGTCACCCCATCTGCAAAATGGAGCAATAACAGCCTTTACCTTCCAGAATTGCTATGATGATAAAATGAGAAAATATTTGTAAAATGCTTTGGAAACTTTAAAGTGCCATACATAGAAATGCAAATTTTTATCATTATTATTATGACTCCAAATTCAGCACTCAGCTGCCTTTCCCCTCTGGCTGGAGGGCAGAACATGAACCTCCTCCCCAAGTCTTCCTTTGGGCTCGCACCTTTCTGGCTAAACTCTTCATTTGCCATCAGCTGCTCTACTTGGTTTTTTTTCTTTTTTTTTTTCGTTCTTTTTTGTGCTTGGTTTCAACTGCATGAACATCACGCCCTGCTACCAGGTACCTTCTGGAGCTTCTTTTGCAACTCCTTTTTCTGTATCATTTCCCCCCATTAGACTGCAAGCTCCTGAGGCAAGGCGCTGTCTCTTTTTCTTATTTGTATCCCCAGTGTTTAGCACAGTGCCTGACACATAGTAGGCACTTAATAAATGTTTATTGACTGTTGCATATACTTGTATGTGTACATGTTGTATCTCTCCCTGCTTCCTCTGGCCTTTCACCATTAGAATGTCATCTCCGTGACAGCAGAGACTGGTTCATTCTTTGTGTCTCTACCTCCAGCACCAGCACAGTGCTTGGCACATAGTAGGTGTTTGGTAATTATTTGGTAACTAATTGGTTATACCACACTCCCTCTCTAATGGAGACAGGAACAAAGCTGCTCTGGCTTAAGGGAATAGTGTGGACTTAGCCTGATGAGACAAGAGGCTGATGAACCAGGAGACCTGAGGCAGGTCCTGGCCCTCCTGCCTCCTGGCCCTCTGGCCATGGGCAATCACTACAACATTATTCTGGAAAATGAGGACGTGAGGTCAGAAGCTCTCCCAGGTCCCTTCTAGCTCTAATGATCGATGACTGGATGTAGTTTACAAAGATGTGGCAAGGATGAAGTCCATCAGAGCAGCTGGGTGGAGCAGTGGATAGAGCTCTAGTCCTGAAATCAGGAGGATCTGAGTCCAAATCTAGCCTCAGATCAGACACTTGACATTTACTAGCTGTGTGACCCTGGCAAGTCACTTAACCCCAATCACCTCAAAAAATTTTAAAAAAAGAATGCAATCCATCCAGTGGAGGTCATTTCTAAGGACACAGCCCTGGAGCTTGGCACAGACTCACTGGGGTTGGAGGAGGAGGGCAGGGTGTGCCCATTAACGAGTACCAAACTTTAATGGAATGAGCCATTGGCAAGACTAACAAAAACTGATAATGAAGAATTCCTTTCTCATCTATAAAATGGGGTGATACTTATCTCCCGTGGCAGTCCTGAGGATCAAATAAAATAACGTCAGAAGAACGCTCTGCAAACGTTAAAATGCCAGAGCAACATCACTTATCGACTCTATTGTTGTCAACACTTTGAGTAATGCAACTACCTCTTCACTTTTCAAGGCACTTTCACATCTCTCTCTGGCCCACTTGGTCCTCACAAGACCCCTGAGAGGCACCGACACAGGGGCTTTAATGTCCATTTCACAGACAAGGAAAGCCAAGGGAGCCCCAGTAATGTTCAAGGGCACCAAATGAATTAGCAGCCGAGGCAGGGCTGGAGGCCGGGGCTCCTGGGTCGTCACCTCTGAGAGGACATGGGGCTCATGTTTGCACAATACTGTGAGGTCTGCAAAGGGCTTGCCTTGCAACAACGCTGTGGGCAGTAAGGAGGGTGAGCATTATCATTCCCATTTCACAGATGAGGGAGCTGAGGCTGTGACTTGCCCAAGGTCACAGAACCAGGAAGCATGCGAGCTGGGATGGAACCCTGGTCTCTCCTGACTCCAAGTTCAGCACCTTTTCCACTAGCCCCTGACAATGACTACAAAAGCTCGGTGGCATGAGAAAAAGCAGGCGGAGTTACTCAGGGAATGGGTAATGGGGGCAGTGATTCTTGGGCAATAATCTGGAGAGCCAAGGCATCACTAGAGAGAAAGGGAATCTCCCATTGAAGGAATGCCTCAAGTAAAAGGAAGTGGTGGCAGATGTGAGCAGAGATAGCCCTTAGAAGAGGCATCTCTGTTCGCTGGCAAGCGCTGGACCTTCTGGAGTCAGACCCACTTCTAGACTCTCCCTCAGACACCTGACAGCTGTGGCATGCTGTGAAACGAGCATTTCTATAAGATGGAGGCAACGCTCGCATGTGTTTACTCACAGAGTTATTATGAGCAAAGAGCCTTTCAAGCAAGGGGAGCCTATAGGCAGGAGACCTTCATTTCCAACATCTGGAAGTTCATTTTTCAAGACAAGTGCAAACTCCTATAAGCTTCTGAGAAGGGGCAAAGAAACCCTAAGTCAACAAGTTAACAAACATTCATCAAACACTTACTAGCACCAAGCATGGTGCCAAGGGCTAGGAATACAAAGAAAGGCAAAACATGAGCCGCCCCTCAAGGAGAGTGTGTCCTGATGGCAGATTGAAGCCATGAAGACAACTACGTCTTTGAGGAATATGATTGGAAGAGGAGGTGGGGGGATACAGAGAGGCTTTCAGAATGGAAAGGGAAGGACATTGTCTGTGAAATATCACAGGGAAAAAACACGACTTTACCTCCTACACCCACGTTGACAAAAAAGGAGAGGAACTGAATTGATCTCAGGTCTAGCAGAGGAATGGTGTATACATGGACTTGTTCAATTCACCAAGGATTTCTTTAGCGCCTGCTATGAAAAAGGCACTGAGTAAGAGGCAGGAGATACAGCGACAAAAAAGAAATGATGTCTGCCCTCGGGGAGTTTATATGTCGCTGGGGGTGGTGGGACAGGGTGAGGAGTATGATACATTTAAAAGTGAGAAAATACAAAAAGATACAAAGTAATTTCAAGAGGGAGAGCGTGTTAACAATGCAGGGGGATAAGCAGGTCAGGAAAGACCTTGAGTGCGATGTTATACTAGAAACTGTACTTCAATCAATCGATCAACAAACAGTTGTAACACTTACTATGTGCCAGGCACTTTCTAAGTGCTGGAAGAAATATAGGTGTGACATAAGGAAGAGATAAGGATCTGCATCCCAGGAATGGGAGACAAGGCAAGTGAGTAAGAGAGGAATGTCACGGAACTGACTGAACAGATGTGAGGGGACCTGGGAGATGGCAGTACCATTGATGGTAACTGTCAAGGTTGGGGAAGGGACAACTAGGAACTCTCTTAAAGACACATTTGATATCAGGACCATGGTGCATGGTTCCTGCTGGAGAAAGGGTCAGGGTAAACTTAGCACCTTTCACAATGTGGTTCCAAACCACCTTTCCAGACTGCAGCCTAACTCCCCTTCATGCACTCTGGAGACCAGCCAAATTGGCCTGAGTGTTCCCCAGATGGGATGTTCTTATCTCTCGTTTCTGTGCATTGGCACTAGCTAACTCCCATCTCAGGAATTCCCTCCCTACTAAGATCCTCTTCTCAGAATCTCTGGATTCCTTCAAGCTATAGCTCAAACTCTCACTCCCTTTTGTACGAAGCCTCTCCTGATTCCGACAATTCCTTGTAATGATTTCATCTGTTTTTTAATTACTTGGGTGGGTATTTGTGGCTTCTTATTGTATATCCAGTGCTGAGCACTGCCTGCCACACAGTAGGTGTTTGTTGTTATTGTTCAGTCATTTCAGTCATGTCCGACTCTCCGTGACCCCATTTGGGGTTTTCTTGGCAAAGATACTGGAGTGGTTTGCCATTTCCTTCTCCAGTTCATTTGACAGATGAGGAAACTGAGGCAAATGGAGTTAAGTGACTTGCCCAAGGTTACACAGCTAGTAAGGGTCTGAGGCTGGTTTTGAAGTCATGAAGATGAGTCTCCCCGACTCCAGGTCTGGTGCTCTATCTTTCTGCAGTGCCACCTAGCTGCCTATCTGCAAGAAGCATTTATTGCACACCTAAGAGATGTGCTGTACAGTGTTAGGCACTGGTGTTGGAAAGACATAAATGAAGCTGTCCCTGCCCTCAAGGAGCATACATTGTATTTGGGGGAAAGCAAGTACACATATAAACAGGTGTAACAAAGTCAGTACAACTTTGGTAGGCAGGCACTAGAGATGATGGCTGATGATCAAGGAAATCGGCCTCTTTCCCTTTTCCCACCACCATATTCCTGGCATCCTCACTCCTTTCCTTCTCTTTTCACAGTGCCTTCCTCTGTCTCACCATCTGTTCTTTTAATAGTCAACATTTCCACTCAGACTAACCTTTCCATTTGGATTGGGTCAGCAAGTGCCTGCTCACCCCACCCCCCAATCTCCACTTCCCCTACAATATAGATCTATCTGCCCATGTAAAAGGCATGTTTGAGGGGTGCCAAAGAAGAGGAAGCAGGAGTAGCAGAGGTTTCCCTCTTTAGACCATGAGACAGGCAGAGATTCAGCAGAAAGAGCTGCCAACATGGGCCTGGCTTCATACGTATCTGCTTTGAGGCCACATCCAGCTAGTGACCATCCCTCACTACACAGTGGCCAGGAGCATGCGAGCACTTTGGGGGAAACAGTACTGCCAATTGATGGCCTTTTCCTATGAATCTGCTAACTTTCTGTAAATTAATCTTGGATGCTGTCAATCTCTGGCAAGCTGGCCAGCCAGGGCCAGAGGCTTGGTTGGAGGAAAGACCTTGCTAGGATTGGCGTTTAAGGGGCTCAGTGAAACTCAGTGACTTGGACTTGACCAAGATCCTGTTTTCACCCAAACCTCAAAGAAACAATATTTTCTTGGGAAAGAGATCTGAGGCAAGCACGTGGTTGGTGCCCATTTCAATTCGACTCAACCCATGGTATCGTCAGATGTTATATAGTCAGAGGAATATCGACAGAAGGGACCTCCAAGGCCGTCTAATCATAAGATCAGAGATCAGGAAATGTAAGAAAACTTGGAGGTCATTTAGTCCAACACACTCACTTAACAGATGAGGAGAGGGGGCCAAGAATTATCAGTTAAGTCACTTGCCCAAGGTGACATTGAACTGAGCACCCATTGGGTCCAAGTTCCAGTCAGTCCTAAGCACTGGGAATAAAAAGACAAAAACAAATCAGTCTGTTCCCTCAAAGAGCTTACATTCTGCTTGGAGAACACAACAAAGACAATTAAGGTAATATAAAGTAATGCGAAGTAATTTCCAGAGAGGGAGAAAGAGAGCACTAGCAATTGAGGGGATCAGAACAGGCCTCTCATGGGTGAGGCAGGTAAGGTAAGTGGGGGGGGGGTGCATCCCAGGCATGAGGGGCAGAGGCAGGGCAGGAAATGTGGTATACATGGAACAGGAGGAGGATAGACAGGAACAGAGCAGACCAAGGAGAGCAAGGTGGAATAAGGGTAGAAAGGTTGGGGAGCCAGATTGGGGAGGGTTTCGAATGCCAGGCAGAGGATGGTGTCCTTTGAGCACCCCCACGGCCACTGTAGGCAGCTTTGAAGACAGAGAGGAGGAAGAGGAGGAGGAAGAAAGGAAAGCAGGGCCTCCGTACCATCTTCTTGTTGTCTTGCTTGTTAATGCTGACCACGGATTCCTTGATGACAACATGGGTGATTTCAGGGAAATAAGAGAAGTTGGTCCATTCCTCCCGAGCTTTGTTCTTCTCCTCATCTTTCCTGTGTTTGCTTTCCTGCTTCTTCCTCTTCAGCTTATTTTTCTCCTTCTCAACAGGAACCACCTAAAAAGATAAATGAGGAAACTCCTCAGTGAGGCAGGACTTGCCTTCCCCCTTGGAAACAAAGAAACATGTTCAATAAAGTGAGTGCCACCCCGGGCTTGAGCACAGCTAACCACTCGTCCTTGGCCAGTCCCAGAGAAGGGAATGATCTGCGGAGTAGGAGTGCCACCCCGGGCTTGAGCACAGCTAACCACTCGTCCTTGGCCAGTCCCAGAGAAGGGAATGATCTGCGGAGTAGGACAGCACCTAGCCTTCAAATAGCCAGCCCAGGACCTAGGCAGAGGATCAGAACCCTCTCTGCTGAAGGAGCTTCAGGGATCACAAGCAACAGAGATGGATTACATTGATCCAAGATCCTTTGTGAATATACAGAAATACAGGTACCTACACACACAGAGATCTGAGATTGGAAGGGACCCAGACATGATTCACGCCAACAATCACCCAAGCATGCAGGTGCTCAATCACATCCCTGACCATTTGATCATCCAGCCTCTACATGAAGATCTGAATTACATTTTTTGGCTGCCATACCAAAATCTCTCTCTCTCTCTCTCTGTCTCTCTCTCTCTCTCTTCCACATAATATATACATATATATTAAACACATACATATGTGTGTGCATGTAGATGTATGTATATATATACATGCAGAGAGGCCATCTATATATATATATATATATATATAGAGATCTATATAGAGTGATTTATATTTATATACATTATATATGTGTCTATATCCACAGATATATATATATATACATATATATATATATATATATATAGTATTAAATTAATTTCTATGGGCAGGGTTGCAGAGTGGCTAGAAACCTAGAAGCCTCATGGCCCCAGAAGTTCAAGTCTCACTATTGAAACCATGATGCGTGACCTCCACAAGTCATTGACCATCTTGGAGCTCTAGGCGACTCTGAAAGATAACAAGTTGCAGAGAAGGTGGCAACCTCCAACAACAGAGGGAGTTCCCTCACTCTGGAGCTCCCTCTATCAATGAAGTCACACAGCCAGTCCAGTCCATGCTCCAGGCCTTTCTAGATCAGTAGAATCTGCCACAGCTTGTGCTCCATTACAAAGCTTTCGAGAACTACAGCCCACCCTCCAGACCCATGAGGATATATCAGAACAGGACTTTGGTAGAGGACTCACACACACATACAGACACAGACACAGACACACACACACACAGACACACACACACACCAGCTAGGCAATAAGCATTGGTTACCAGTGTCTGCCATTTTTTCCCCAATAAAATATAGGTGCAAGCTAATCATGAACTTGAATGTGCTAAACAAAATCCCATGATCCAGGATTTTCTATTCTGATCATTCACACACATCCTTACATTTGGTTTTTGCCTCCACTGTATTCCAAGATTTCCAGTCACCATCACTTCATAACGTATGACGTTCCCACAGTCTTTAGAATTTAATTTATTCATTTCATTTTCAGATGAAATCAACAAGAGTGAAGTCTCAAAAATCTCCGCTCCATAATGTTTGGTTAGAGTCTCCAAAGTTGACAGGTATTTCACCTTCAGATCATGAGGAGTCACGCTACTGTCACAAATGGTCTTGTTGTTAAATTCCTTAAGGAAATCCTTGAAAACATGATTTATTCGTATTCTCGTTAAGGGATTCCTTTGTCTGATGGTCCTGTTCAGTGTTTCTGGAATATATCGTTTGTAACTGAAAGAGGAAAATGGAAAGAGAAATAAAGGGGGAGAAGGGAAGAGAGAAAGAAGGAGGAAAGGAGAGATGGAAAGTGAAAGGGAGAGGAAGAGGAGAGGTGAAAAAATGCGTCTAATATTTACATGAGCAAAATTTGACACTAGGTGCCCATTCTTCAAGAAGTTTAGAACCTCATATATAGACCCACAAACACGGTAATAAATCCTGCTATTATTTAAGCAATCCAATCTACACCAGTCTGCTCCTACCAAGAGCAGGATTTCAACCAGACATCAAAAGCTAGCCAGGAAAAAAGGAAATCCATGGGTCATCCTTCCAGAAACCCTGTCTTGGCCATTTTGTTCAAGTCTTATCAAATGTTTCGTCAGGGACTCTGAAAAGTTGCAACATCACCTGACCTGTACCCCATTGCCTTTTGTTGACTGCTCATACATAACACACCAAGAAGCCACCTTATGGCAGATCCCATTGCAACACAGAGTGGGGTGGTCAGCTGAGTCTCTGGGCCATGGAAAGGGCATAGAGTAAGAGGACCTGAGTTTGAATCTTGCTTCTGCTTCATCTCACCTCTATAATACTGCATATCACTTCAATTCCTTAGTAATTCTTCTTTGGACCCCTAATGCCTTGTCTGTAAAAGGAGGGGGTTGGACTAGAAGATTACTAAGGTCCCTTTAAACTATGATCTTAATATATTCTTATTAAGAGATCTGGCTTTGGAATCAGGAAAGTCTGGGTTTAACTCTCACCTCTGACACATATAGTCTGTGTGACCCTGGGCAAGTCACTTGATCACCCATGATCACCATCTGCCTCAGTTTCTTCATCTGTAAACTGGGGATAACAATACCACCTACCTCCAGGCTTGTTATGAGGATTGAATTACTTAATATTTGTAAAGTGCCCATAATTTTAATATTTCTGTTACCAGCTGGGCTTTGGTGATAAATGAAGTCACTAGCTTGGGAGGGAGGAGATTTGCAGTAGGGAAACTGTCCTGCTGCTGTATGACTTTGATCTAGGAACCTAGAGTTTCTGGACTTCAGTTTCTACTCGGTAAAATGAGAGGGACCAGAGGGATTGGCTTCTAGAGAGCCTTCCATCCTGAAGAGCCCTCAGTTCTCTGATTCTGGGATGCTGGAACACAGCTGGCATAACCCTTTGAAAACCTGCAAAGTGATGATGTCAGTACTTGGGTGCATCTGCCTCTCCTCGATGCACGAGCTCCAGCATTGCCTGGGGCTGCATCCCAGCACACCTCCTCAACCAGTAAGAGTCCTGTCCTTGTTCTCAATGGATCCTCCACAAACGCTTCCTCTACCTTTTTGAAATTATGTGCCTAGAAGGGAACATCCCAGAATGCCCATGATCTATCACTGCCCACATGGTTGGCCCCCTTTCTTTTCTCATCATTCATTTCTTCCGGAATGATGTCAGTTATACCACTCCTTATACATAGATCAAGGGCTGGAAGGGTCCTCTGAGGCCATTTCATCCAATTCCTCATTTTAGAGATGAGGAAACAGGTCCAGAAGAGTCACTTGCCCAAAGCCACACAAGTCGTAAGTGGCATAAGTAGGATTTGAACCCAGGTCTTCTGACTCCAAATTCAACACTATTTGCCCTGAACCCCACTGCTTCTCTCACAACCTATGTGTACCCAAAATGCATCTTTCCATTGCCAAGGTCACCCACAGATTCCTAAAAGAACTTGGCAATAAAGGATTTTCCATCATACAACATTCCTGGAACACACACTCCACCACATGTAGTATTAACGTGTTAAGGAGGTGTCACCATTACTCTTCCGGGAAAAAGGCTCAGCCTTACCTGACATCCTTCGGCAGGTCTGGAAGTTGTATGTTATTCATCATGGCGTAATGGGATATGGCCAGCACTGCCATCCCCAGACACTCATTTTCAATCTCATGCACTTCCTGATCAGTCTTTGGGTCTCGTACAGGAGCCAAGCACTTCACCAAATCATATTGTCCCTTCAGAGAAGAGAAAAGTTTCATTTAAGGAGCAGGTACGTATGTGCTTGGGAGTTCAGGCAATCGTCCAGAGGAGGACGGCTCCTGAGACAGGATGCCTGGAGAGGTAACTACCGTCTCAATTAACAACAAAGGAGCAAAACCTCTTTAACAAGTTCCCCTCCTCTTGGGGGACAGGTGGTGGATTCTAGCACCTCAGTAATGTTGACTGACTGATTGCTGTGGGTGCAGAATAAGGAGTATATTTCCAGATGGGTCCAAGATGTTGGGGTGTTCCTTAGCTGTATTTCTTTGTTTAGCTCAAATGCCACCTCCTACATGGGGCCATCCCTGATTTCACTCCAATACTAGTGCCCTTCCCCAATTTCTTTTTTTATTTACCATATAGGTACCAGGTTAAATACTGGAGTATTTTTCAGTAAATAAAAATCAGTATGATCCATCCACCTTAAACACATAGTTTCTTGTCTGCTGTCAAGGAGGTAAGAATACTATAGACAAGAGATTCTCAACCTGGGGTGCAAAGATTCTTCAGGACACAGGAGAGCACATGAACTTGGATGAGAAAAAATGGCATCTTTATTATCATTACCCTTTATTTCCTTCAGAATTCTATGTATTTTATTTAATGCATTTAAAAACATGGTCCTAAGGAAGGGTCCCTAGGCTTCACCAGATGGCCCAAGGCATCCAGGGTATCCCAAAGGGTAAGAACCCTGCAACTAGAGCTGGATCCCTGCTAGTAAAGGTGGAAATCCCCCACGAGGATTCTTCTCCTAAGCCTTCAAGGGGTTGACTGTCAAATGGACTGACACAGCCAGACTCTCATTGGCAATCAATAACAATATCCCCACAGCAAGCATTTAGAAAGTGCTTCGAAGTGTCCAAAGCACTTTACGCATGTTTACTCTTGTAGTAGTGATAGTGATGGTGATGATGATGGTGATGATGATGAGGGCAGCAGCATTTCTATGGTGCCTACTGTGTGCCAGGCACCGAGCTAAGCTCTTTACAAAAATTGTGTTATTTGAGCTTTACAACGATCCTGTTCCCATTTTACATATAAGGAAACTGGGGCAGAGAGATGCTAAGTCTTTTGCCCAGGGTCACACAGCTAACTATCTTAGGTAGGATTTGAATTCTGGTCTTCCTGACTCCACATCTTCTACTCCATGCACAGCACTGCCTAGCTGCCTAACTCTAGAAGCACAGGCAAGCACCTCTATTTGTTCAAACCTTTCACCATTGGCCTCAGTCCATCTTGTTCTACGTTGCCTCCTTTCAATGCTCTCTGGCCAAACTGACCCATTTGCTGATTCTTGTACACAATTCTGTCTTCCATCTCTCGCCTTTGCAAAGGGAGGCTGGGTTACTTGCCCAGCATCACACAGTTAGTTTGGATCTGAAGCAGGACCTGAACCCAGCTCCTGACAACTCCAAGTGTTCCTGACTCCAAGTCTGATGCCCTGGCCACTGCACCATGCGCTCTTTCTCCCAGGTCTGCTTAAAAACCAAAATGATCGAATAACCCATCACCCTGCCTGTCGTAGAGGAGGGACCAGAGAAATCTTGGCTGGTCACTCACTGGGTCCTTGCTACCACACTTGTCCACCTGACAGTAACGGCGCTGAATAGTCTAATGCCTTCTTACCTCCCCAGCCTCATCTCAGACAATTTCCTTTCATCTCATCTATACTCTACCACTCGTCTACACTCTACCACTCATCTCCACTCTACCACTCATCTACATTCTATCACTCGCCTACACTGTCACTCATCTATACTCTGCCACTCATCTACAATCTGCCACTAGTCTACACTCTACCACTCATCTACATTCTATCACTCTCCTACACTCTGCCACTCGCCTACACTCTGCCACTTGTCTACACTCTACCACTCATCTACACTCTACAACTATGACTTCAACATGACTCCCACCTTGGTGCCTTTGTTCATGACATTCCTCAACACGACCTCCCTTCTATCCTGGCTTTCACCTGCTGAAATACTACCCCCTTTCCAGGCACAGCTTAAATGCCATTAAATGTCAGTACAGTGGAAACAGTCAGGAGATATGGATTTGAATCCCGGGAGTCCTGCCACTTCCTAGGTCTATGACCCTTCAGCTTTCTCTGCCTCACATTCTTTAATTGTAAATTAGGGAGAATAGCCCTTATTTCGATGCATTGCCATGGCTTTGGGGGGAAGGGAACGAGCAAGGAAGCCTCCTCCAGAGAAGGCAGCTCTTGGTGCTGAGCCTTGAAAGAAGGCAGGGATTTGGGAAGGCAGTGATGAGGATGCCTTCTTTCATGCACCTTCCATGGACCCTCTTTCGGTGCCCCCCACACAGCAGACACTTAAGAAAAGCTTGCTGGATTATTTGGTTGAACATGGGCCTCTGGTGAATGCAGTCCCCCAAAATTTCTCTTGGGTGGAAAGGAGACAGATGAGGAAGAACACCTCGGGGTCAACATAACCAAGCCACTTCCCCCTCCAAGGGAGACCCATCTGGAGCTTTCTCATACTCTGAGAATCACACAGCATTTTTTTTTAAACCTAAAGTAACTTCTTGTTTTCCTTTGGTACAGTCACCTACCATTTCCTCCCGTACTTGGTGAGTAACCAGTGAGAATGGGAACAATAGGCAGG
Source organism: Trichosurus vulpecula (assembly GCF_011100635.1). Lineage (NCBI taxonomy): Eukaryota > Metazoa > Chordata > Mammalia > Diprotodontia > Phalangeridae > Trichosurus > Trichosurus vulpecula. The sequence goes on along the minus strand of NC_050576.1, from coordinate 14,650,843 downwards.
CAAGCAGGGCCCCTGGGTTTATAAAAAATGAAACAAAACCTGTATCTGCCATTTAAAGCTGGATCCTCTGGGCTAGCACAGAGCCTGATGCAAAGTAAGTGCTTAATAAATGCTTGTTCCAGGGGCAGCTAGCTGGTGCAGTGAGTAGAGCACTGGCCCTGGAGTCAGAAGGACCTCAGTTCAAATCTGACCTCAGACACTTGACACATTTACTAGCTGTGTGACCTTGGGCAAGTCACTTAACCCCAATTGCCCTGCCTTCCCCCTCCTAAATAAATGCTTGTTCCTATGTGCCCGCCTCCTGAGCTGTCAGCTTCTTTGTCTGGCACCTGTTATTTGAAATGTGGTGCATCCTTATGTGACTTTTGTTTCTTAAACCAAGAAACAGTGCGGTTCAGTGGTAAGGGCACTGGTTCAGGAGCAGGAATTCTTAACCTTCTTTTTCTGGGCCTTGGACCATTTGGGCAGTAGCTGGTAAAGCCGTCTCAGAATCAGCTTTTAAAAGGCATCCAGTAAAATACAGAGAATTACAAAAGAACCACTTATGTTCAAATATAGGTATCAACATTATTATAGTCAAGATATTCAAAATACATAATAAAGACAATATTCAAAATGGTCAAGTATAATTTAAAAAACACCACCACCAAGTCCTCAGACTCCCGCTGAAGAGCCCCCACTCCAGATTCAGAAGATACGGGGTTAGAGGTCGGTTCTCACACTTTACTACCCACTTAACCTTGGGCAAGCCACTAAACCGAATAGGGCCTCAGTTTCCCCATTTGTAAAGTAAGGGAGTTGGTGCAGATGAGTTCTGAGATCCCTTTCAGCCCTGGCCCTAGGATCCTATGAAATGGAATTCCCCAGTCTGTGGCTGGCTTCCATTCATTCCTCAGGCTCTTGAAGGTCAGCTAGGAGCAGCTAGACTAGATGTTCTCCAAGGGGCCCTTCCAGATCAAAAGAATCTGGTTCCCTGGAAAACTCCTGTACATTGGAGAATACAACATCGATCTAATCTGGGTCAAATACAGATGTGTAGAGAGAAGAACTAGGACCACTAGCTTTTTTCAAAAATTTTCTCAAATTCTGAAGCAAATAAAGTGGTTTTCTCCATATACTCAGTAGAACAGAAAAAAAGGGGTGTACGTGAAATGGCTAATCTCCATTACATACAGGTTGCTTTCAGAAATATTGCTTCAATGATGTAGTCATGTCCAGGCAATTACTCGACTTCCTAGAAATGACCAGCTCCTGCCCCACCTCTCACACAGTCCCCTCTGCCTCCAGCTTCCTAGGGTCACTGAGACCTCAGGGACCTACCTGAGCAAAGAGATACTCCAGTGAATTGGCATCGAGGAGGGGTGTGGCATCAAGGACCCGTCTTCTTTCGTAGCCATTTTTTTGCTTCTTTGGGGAGTGTCTCCACACCGACTGCTCATTCTCATTGGTCCCATGCCAATTGGTGAAATAGAATCTGGAAAGGAAGAAAATTGACAGAAATCACCCTCCCGGCAGTGCTGCAAGTATCCAGGAGCCATGAACTGGACTCCTCAGAAGGGAGAAGGGCATAAAAGAGAAAACCAAATGAGCCACTTTCATACCATTTCTAAGGCATAATTTCTATGTCTTTATTATTATTGTTCAGTCATTTCAATCGTGTCTGACTCTTCATGGCCCCATTTGGGGTTTTCTTGGCAAAGTTACTGAAGTGGTTTGCCATTCCTTTCTCCAACTCATTTTACAGATGAGGAAACTGAGGCAAACAGGGTGAAGTAACTTGCCCAGGGTCACAGAGCTAGTAAGTGTCTGAGGCCAAATTTGAACTCAGGTCTTCCTGACTCCAGGCCTGGCTCTCTAACCACTGCTAAACAATGATCTTTACATTTTTCTGTGGAATTCTCTCAGTTTCCATTTATAGTCAATTGACCATTTATTTTATTTGGCAGCACTGATTTTGTCCTAATTTAAAATTTCAGGAAACTCTTCACCCTATCTCCCACAGCGTAGAGTGTGTTTAGTTAACCAAAAGGGCTCTCCAGCAAAGGTGTCAAACTGAAATAGAAATGGGTACCACTAATGAGGGATGCATAGAACTTGGAAGATGTCATATTATCTATGGTTTATTGCATTTTTACATCTTTTGTTAAGCATTTCCCAGTTACTGCTTCAGGCTGCACTTTGGTGTTTTGGGAGGCCCATGAAGCTGGTGCTCCACCCCCACTCCACCCTGCCCACTTTGACACCTCTGCTCTATACCCTGGTATGGAAGAAGAGGCACAGACATAGGGCAGCAAATCTCACTTGTGATACCACCAGTATGACCTTGAACAAATCTTTTCTGAGCCTTTGTTTCTTCATATGTAAAATGGTGGAGTCAATTCAGATGGCTTCTCAAGTCCCTAACAGCTCTAAGTCTATGAGCCTATGATCACACTTGGGTCTTAGAATCACTCTGTGATGTGAAGTAAGAACTCCAGTTATTTTCTCCACTTTACAGATGGGGAAACTGAGGCACACAGACGTGAACTGACAGGTAATAAAACACCTCCAGTGGGATCTAAACCTAGATCTCACAGATTCTGGTGCTCTCTCCCCAACTCTATTAGCCCTCCCCAGCTAAACAATTTAAATTCCATTTAACCCGGGCCTTGATTCAGTCTTTCTATCACCCAAAACTTAGTGTTAACACTGACAGTCAGCCACTATGACATAAACTGCTAAACCAAAACCACCTCAGGCTGAGGAATGAGTTGCTTTCAAGCATTCTTCATGGACACTTAAGTCCATTTGTTTAAACATTGGAAAAGCCAGTGTGGCAGGGCTGCCTCCTGCTCACAAGAATGGGAGTGAGCCCACACTGCAGTCGGTCACCTCAGTTACCCTGCTAATGCTCTCTACGTGTGTGTTCTTATATATACTCAGGTGGGAACTTGAAAAAACCCACGTACTCAGAACCGTAGAGAAATTCTTCTTGTTCCAGATAGTACTTCCTAAGGCGAAATCTAAAATAACCCTGCCAGGCCTTTGTAAAGCACATGCTCCATACAGCATTTTCCTTTAGCCTAGACCGCCCCCCCCCAACATGGATACACATGAGTGAGCACATGTCCACATCAGAAATGACCACATAACAGCATCACCCACACCCAGCATGAAACATACAAGGGCTTCCAGATCTGATGGTTTTTCCTTATATAACAATGCACACAAGATGGGAAGCAAACAATGGGAATTTCTGAAGCCTGACTGTGTTAGGTGAAAGAGAGCAAACCTTTCATCGAGGACTGGGTGGAACATGGTGTTTTTCTTTCAGGCACAACAGGGAGGCTTAGGTCAAGGCCAGCTCAGTGGGGATTAGGGACAAGAGAAAATGAGAAAAAAAGGACATGGTTGGGAACAAAATCTCTGCAGGCTTCTCTGGCTGAAATGGGAGCCTCTCAACTCACACAAGAGTCAAAGAACCACACAGATTCACAGGACCACAGATTTTGAGCCCGAAAGGATGCTGGAGGCCAGCTAGTCCCAAGCCATCATTTCTCAGATGGAAGACACCCCCAGAGAGGTTGAGTCAGTTGTCTAAGAATACATGAGAAGTTAATAAGAGGAGGACCCAGAATCTAAATCCAGGTCCCATGCTTCTAAGTGGACTGTTCATGTCCATTTTATCACCCTGCTCCCTTTGGAAGGAGAAGTCAGAGGGAGATGAACAAAATAGCCTTAGCAGGAGAAATCAAATTGTTTCATAGATGAGAGAGAAAGTAAGAGTGAGAGCGAGAGAGAGAAGAGTGAGAGCGTGAGAGCAAGTGAGAGAGAGAGAGAGAGAGAGAGAGAGAGAGCAAGAGAGAGAGAGAGTTAGAGCAAGACAGCACAAGAGCGAGAGCAAGAAAGCGAGAGAAGAGAGAGGAGAGAGAAGAGAGAGAGAAGACAGAGAAGAGAAAGAGAGAGAAGACAGAAGAGAGAGAGAGAAGAGACAGAGAGGAGAGAGAGAAGAGACAGAGAGGAGAGAGCAAGAGAGCGAGAGAGCGAGAGCGAGAGAGAGAGAAGACAGAGAAGAGACAGAGGGGAGAGAGGAGACAGGAGAGAAAAGAGAGAGAGAAGAGAAAGAGAGAGAAGAGAAAAGAGATAGAGAAGAGAGAGGAGAGAAAAGAGAGAAGAGAGAGAAGCTAGAGAGAAGAGAAAGAGAGAGAGAGCAAAGAGAGAGGAGAGAGATATACATATATGTATGTATATATGTATACATATATATATATATATCTTGTCTACCCAATTTCACAAAGCACACCCTTCAAACACCTCTTAAATCCTTAGCACATATTACTGCACATTGTGGTTATTTGGTATGCATTCTATCTCACCCTCAGCTCCTCAGTCTCTCATCCCTCATATCTAAGCAGTTACCAAGTCTGGTTGACAATACCTCCACCGTTCACCCTGGCATCCATCCATCTCTAGTCTCACAGCCATACACCCCTCCTCCCCCAGCTCAGGCTTTCATCCCTTCCCACCTGGATACTGCTTCAACCTCTAACTGGCCTCCACCTCCAGTCTCTCATCTCACCAATCCATCCTCCACTTAGCTGGCAACTTGACTTTCCTTCAACAGAGATCAGACCTCTCACTCACCTGCTCAATAAGCTCCAATGGCTCCCCATTACCTTTAAGAATAAATCCAAGAATTCCACTTTGGGGCATTGATGCCCTTCACAAAAAGGCCCCGACTTAGCTTTCCAGGTTACGCATTATTCCCTTCAGCATCCAGCCAAGTCTCGCTGCTGCTCCTCCTCACATGTGAAAGTCCTTCCCTGTGTCTTGCCCTGGAATGCATTTCCTTCTCACTTGCACCTCATGGAAGCTGTCCTTTCTGAGTTCAGCTCAGATCCCTCCTTCTCCAGGAGGCATTTTCTGTCCACCCCACCCCTCCCCAACTGTTAGTGACTTCCCACAAAAAATAATCATGTCTGTATTTTTATATATCTCTGTGTGTGCAGGCTGTAGCCATTCATAAAATGGAAAGTTCCTGAGGGCAAAGACTTCCATTTCTGCCTCACATACAAAGCCTAGCACACAGTCAGCACTTAATAAATGCTCACTGATTGATAGGCTGCTCTTCCTACTAGATTAGAAGCTTCATGAAGGCAGGAATTGCACCTTATTTAATCTTTCTCTGACGGCCAAACCCAATAACAACACCATTAACGTAATCATAGCATGCATATAGCACTTTCAAGTTGGCAAATCACTTTACACATTAACTCATATGACCCACGCTCATGGAGTACTTCATAAGGGTTTGCAGACATGAGGTCGAGAGCTCTTTCAACCAGTTTACAAGGATTTGTTACCCATATGTTATGTGCCAAGCATTCTCCTCCTAACTGAATTCATAAAGACAAAGTGAACTAGTCCCTGCCCTCAAGGAGCTCACATTCTCCTGAGGGAGACAATGAACATGTGTAAGACCATGTACAAAAGCTATTTATCCACCAAGTACAAAGTAACCTGGAAAAGGAAGGCTCCAGTTACTGGGTGGAGAAGGTCAAGAAAGGCCTCCTGCAGAAAGAAGGTGTCTGCTGAGTTCTGAAGGAAGCCCAGGATCCCAGGAAGGGGAGAAGACGAGGGAAAGCGTTCTAGGTTTGGACAGGGCAAAGGTCCAAAGATAGATAATGGAGCTTCTTGTGGGAGCAACAGCCAGTAAGTGTGCCCTGGAGTGAGCAGCACAGTGATGGATAAACAACAGAACTCAACAAAAGGCAGGAGAAAGAAGGGGAAGGAAAGAGAAAGGGAGACAGAGACAGGGAGCATAAGAAAGAGAAAGAAAGGGATAGAGAGAGGAGAGAAAGAGAAGGAAGGAGGGGGGGAGACAGAGAAAGGGAGCATAAGAAAGAGAAAGAAAGGGAGTATAAGGAAGTGAAAAAAGGGACAGAAAGAGAAAAGAAAGAGAAGGAAGGGGAAGGAAGAAAGAGGAGAAAGAAGAGAAAGAGGAAAGGAGGAGGAGAAGAAGAATGTAGTAGGGGCAGGAAAAGAGAAAGAGGGAGGAAGGAAGGGGAGAAAAAGGCAAGAAAAAGAGAAGAAAGGGAATGGAGGAAGGGAGTAGTGGAAAGAAGAGAAAGAAGGTAAGGAGAAGAAGGGTAAAAAGAAAATGGAAGCAGGAAGAGAGAGAGGGAGAGAGGGATGGGAAAGGAGGGAAGAGAAAGAAAGTAGCAAACTCAGGACAGGAAGTGCTCAGACAAGGCCCAGACTTCAGAGCTCTATGGCCTGATCCACTTGAGGCCAGTGAGAGAGCTGCTCTTAGGGCTTGTGGCCAAAATGAGGTCGGAAGAAGTATTTCTATGCGGTTATTTTAAATGTCAGCAACTGACCAAGCCAAACCCCTGAAGAGGTGACCAAGCCAAGGTCTCTGTATCAACCAGAAGGAGCAATGTTTAGGTAGCATCTCTTTAGAACCTGAACCCCTTTCAGGTGTTAGGGAAGCAAATAGGTGCAGGGCCGGGCAGCCCTGTGCATTGTGGGAGAAGCAAGCAGCTGTCTGCCTCCTCTGAGCATAAGGGTCACACCACCCTCAAATGTCTGCACACACACACACACACACACACACACACACACACACACACACTGCCACAGCACCTGCGTCTCCTCTTAGTTACCCCTTGTTAAAATTCAAATGTGGTGTATCTAAAAGGCGAGGCATTAAAACACTGATATTTGAACAGTCTGTTTCTCAGTTTAGCTAAAGTCAAGACTCTTTGCCTCTAAAGGGAGTCTGTAAAGCCTAGGACTTGGGGAGGTTATGATGAAGGTGGCAGTAGGGGGAGAGAGTGGAGGAGAGGAGACAGCAGGCTTGGGCACCGTTCCTTCCTTCATTTATTCAGCATGCCTGGGAGACACGCCCTCCTTCTCCCCATCCCTCTGAAGCCCTCTCTCCCTTCAAGGCTCAGCTCAGGTCCCGCCTCCTTGAAGCACTGTCCGCTGTCCTGCCAGCAGTTGTTAGCCTTCTCCAGCCCTCCTGATCACTTGTACTGACTTACTGTGTAGGTGCTAGGCATCCTTCCCCACACACCAGTGAAGCGAGACCCAGCCACCTGGGGACAGGGACTGCCCTTGATGTTTTTGTATCTGCACAGCTCTGTAGAGAGCCATGTAAACGGTGCAGCTAAATTGAGTGGCATATCTACTTTGAATTAGATGCTGCTAGGCCAAGGAGAGCTGAGGGAGTGGGTAGAGGCCTGGCCTTGGACTCAGGAAGACCTGGTGTTCAAACCAGCCTGGGACCATGGGAAACTTTGGTGCCCCAGACTCTTTAGGACAAGTTATAGATGAGTGACCCATCTGCAGAGGTGAAGGGTGTTCCCACACCAGGAGTTCCTTCCAGGTCCGGATTAAAGAACACAGAACAAAACAAAACAAAACCTTCTGAGGTGTGTATGGGGGATAGGGTGAGTTGAGGAGGGAGGAGAGATGGTGAGTAATTTTTTTAAATGACTAAGAGACCAGGTTCCTCACCATAAGAAGCTTATTTCTCTAATAGGAAAATAATCAGAGACCTTAGTCTGGAGCAAGAGCAATGGGAGGCCCTGGGTTCCAGGGAAAGGGAAAATGGGGGGGAGAGTTCTCCAGGAGAGACCCCCAAACAAAATTTCCCCCACTCCACAATCTGGCTGGGGCCAGTCAAACCAACATCCTTCTTGTCCCTCCTGCTGTCTGAGTCCTTTATGAGAAGGGTTCTCTATACTCAGTACAGTCAGGGGCCCATCATCCCAGTCAGATGCCAAGACTAGTCCTCTCCTCATCTCTCCTGTCTGTCCCTTTGTTTTCACTCCCATGGCCACCCCCTGGATCACTTCCTACAAGGGACTGCCAGGCGTTAGAGCCATTCTGAAATGCATGTCCCAAATCACTATTCCCTTCTGCCCCACGCCAAACAAGAATGAAAAAGTGTCCCATCCACGTTGACCAAATCCCCACCTTTGCCAGTCTTTGCTGCCAGATCTAAACCCCTTTGCTTGGTATTGAATGCCCTTTGAAAACTGGCTCCAGCCTTCCCCTTCAGACAGTGCACATCACTCCCTTTCCTTACTCGATCTCTGGGCCCAGCTGGCTTAATCACTGTTCCTCCTATGTCACATTCCATCTCCTGTTTTGCACAGGCTGCTCCATATACCTGAAATCCACTCCCCTCCTTCTCTCAGAATCCCCACCTCCCTTTGAACCACAGACCAAGCTCTACCTACTCCTACAGAAGGTCTTTCATGATCTCCAGAAGCTAGTCACTCTCCCACCAAATTAGTGGACATGTTTCCTCTCCCCCCCATAGACTATGATCTCCCTGAGGGCAAGGACTTTCTTTTTTATCCCTAGCACTTAGTAGGCACTTTGTAAATGTTTGCTGATTGCCCCACAGATTGAAAGGTCTCACCTTCACTTAGGCCAGACACCCAGTGATTCTATAGATCTGGAATGAAGAGGGTCAAGACAACAACTCTGCATACCTCATTCGATAATGTAGCCGCAGCGATGTTTTCTCTTCAATCTTGATGCAGTGATTTGGGGCGTACCACAGCTTGGTCTTCTCATCATACAGGGCAAAGAGGTTGTGGCACAGTGGAGATATACCTAGGGAAGAGGTCAGGAATTCATCAGAGAGGGAGAAATGTGCTCTGCCACCCTTTCCATTTCCTTGATTTCTACATATGCTTGCCTGTTGTCTCGTTCATTAGATTGCAGGTTCCTTGAGGGCAAAGACTCTCTTTTGCCTCTTTTTGTATCCCCAGCACTTAGCACAGTGCCTGACAAATAGTGTCAGTTCAATGGGGCAACCAGGTGCTGCTGCCTCAGACACTTACTAGCTGTTTGACCCTTGGCAAGTCACTTCAACCTGTTTGCCTCAATTTCCTCATCTGTAAAATGAGCTGGAGGAGGAAAAGGAAAAGCATAGTATCTTTGCCAAGAAATGAAGAGTCGAACATAACTAAAAAGTGACTGAACAACAATTGACATATAGTAGGTGCTTAATAAATGTTTATTGATTGATCTGTAAATGAGGGAGTTGGACTAGATATCTCTGAGGTCCCACCTAACTTTAAATCCTGCGACCATCTATTATTCAGGAGACCTGGGCTCAAAATCTGTCTCTATAACTAGTCCCTCTCCCACCAAATTATGTTTTCTATTTGCCTATTAGCGGATGTGTTTCTCTCAAGAGAATATAAGAGAATATTAGATCTTGAGGGCAGAGACTGTCTTTTGCCTCTTCTTGTATCCCCAGTACTTAGCACAGTGCCTGGCACACAGAAGGTATTGATTGATTGGTTGAAAGTCTTTCATAGTATGCTTGTGTATGAGGTAGAGGGAGACAGGCTAGGTGACAAGCATAAATAGGCTAATTTGGAACTGACTAAATGGCTGGTCCCAAAGCATAGTCATTAATGGGTCAATATCAGCTTGGAAAATGAGCTCTAATGGAGAGCCCCAGGGATCTGAGCTTGGCCCTGGGATATTGAGCATTTCTTTTAATCACTTTGTGAAATTTGCAGATAACACAAAGTTTGGAAGGATAGAAAAAACACAGAGGAACAGAATCAGGATCCAAAAGGATATTTAACCATTTTAAACAATGGGCTAAATAGAGTAAGATGGAATTTAGTAGAGATAAATGCAACGTGCTACACAGGTTCCAAAATTCGGCTTCCTGAGTACTGGATGGCAGACGTATGGCTAAACAACAGTTCTTGTGAAAAGGATCTGAGGGGCCTTAGTGGACCAAAAGCTCAGTTTGGTGACATAAAATCAACAAAAGGCTGTGTCAAGAGAATCAGAAGGTGCGAACCTAAGGAGGTGAGTGCTCCAAGGTACCCTGAAGTAAGCAAAGCACATGTGGAGTATTTTGTTCAATATCAAGTGACTCACTTTTAAGCAGCAGAAGCTAAAGTACACACAGAAGAGGGTAACCAGGATGGCAAGAGAAGTGAAGAAGATGCCATAGGAAGGTTGGGTAAAGGACTAGTCTGAAGAAGGAAGCCTGCAAGAGGCCATGACAGCCGTCTTCAACTACCTTAAGGCTATCATAGGGGAGAGAGATTAGATTTGTTCTGTCTGACCCCATGAGGTAGAATTAGAAATAATAGGTGCTGGGAAGAAGCAGGGGAGCTGCTAAGAGGTGGGCTTGGGCTTAACTTCAGATAAAGCATCCTCACAATGAGAAGTGTTCCAATGAGGAATGGGTTATCTTGACAGGTGGTGGGGTTGTCCTTCAAGCAGCTCCTGCCACACAGTAGGTGCTCAATAAATGCTAGCTGACTGACTAACCAACTACTTGGCAGTGATGCTGTAATGTGAGTTTTTGGTCAGGCAAGGGTTGGATTAGATAGCCTCTGAGGTCCTTGCTCACTCTGAGATTCTGTGATTGTAAGCTCCTTGGGGGAAGGGCAGGATGGCCTATTTCATCTCCCTATCCCCTGTGCCTTTTGCCCATACTAAGTACTTGATGCCTGGTTATTAGCTGTGTAACAACAGACAAGATCCTCTGAGCCTCAGTTTCCTCATCTGTGAAATGGAGACAACAGCACGTTGAGTTCAGGGTTGTTGGGAGGATCCAATGAAATAATGGGTGTAAGTCACTCTGCAAACCTTCGTGTTCTCTAGAAATGGGAGAAGTATATTCTGAAGGAGGCAAGAAAGCCTTCCTCACAACCTTCCAAACTCTGGCTTTTACTCTGTTGTCCAATGCTCACACATTGCCTTATCCATCAGACATACAAAAAATTTCCTGGCAGCAGTGAAGGGCATGTGTGTTAGAATAAAAACCAACCCAAGTGACTTTTGACAGTGATTAAAAATCTCTCAGCATAAATAATAAATAGGTTTCTTAAGTATTCAGTGTATTTATCATAAATGTTTTTCATTAGCGGCTGCCTAACTAGAGGATGCATGTTTAATGAAGTTGGTCCCATAGCATTCCCTCCCCTCTCCCCTCTCCCTTCTTCATCTTCCCCGCTCTCTTTCTCCCCACTCCCCAAATCGAGCACCATTTTCCCTTTAGCAAGAGGGGTGAAAAAATAACTGTCAAAATGACTGAAACTGTAGATGCCAAGACAGCATTCCATTCTTCCTCCCATCATCACATTTCTTCCTCCCATTCACTCCACACAGATGACTGGGCCATCTCCAGTCATCCTGATCTTCATCTGGCCACTGGACCCAGATGGCTCTGGAGGAGAAAGTGAGTTTGGTGACTTAGCACAACCACCCTCACTCAAATGCAATTCAATTGAAGTCATGGCATCATCTTCCTGATGTCATGGTCTTCTTCGAGAATGAAGGACAAACCACACAACCCTACTGAAGAATGGAAATTACTTGGATTTTTGAAACGTGGAGGGGAAAATGAAAGTTTGGCATAAATCGATTATCAATTGTAGATTGATTTAACCTAAAGGCAGTCCCTAACTTACCAACACCTTCCTAAGAATCAAATGGGTACACATCACTAATTTAAATAACTGAGGATTGCTCATCCTTGGGATTTCCCTAAGAGCATGAGACTCGGAGGCAGGAGGACCTGTGTTTGAATCCCAACTCTGAAACTTCAGCTGTGTGACCCCTGGACTTTTCAATTAACTTCCCTTGACTTTAGCTTCCTTATCTATAAAATGTGTGTGATGATACTCATAGCATTTATGTCACCATATTGTCATTAAGATCATGAGATTACAGCAGGTGTTCTTAACCTGGGCTCCATGAAACCTATTTTAAAGATAGTTTTGACAACTGGGTTTTGATATAATGCACTTGCTTTTCAATCCTATGCATTTTATTTTGTACATGTAAAGCCATGATTCTGAGAAAGAGTCCATAGACTTGACCAGCCTGCCTGCCTACGGGGTCCATGACTCAAACAAGGTGATGAATCCCTGCACCGGATAAAGGCCAAAAGAGCAGAGGGAGTCATCTGAACCCAGGTCTTTGCCTGCTCTCTCCACTACATCTCCCAGCTGCCTCATGCATCACAAAGAACAGAGGAAGGGTTAAAACTCAGCCCAGAAGAAAGACCAAGTTAATGAGGGGGGAGATAGGGCTGGAAATTCCAGTAATATGCAGGAAATAATAATAACTGATCTCTATCTAACAATTTAAAGTGGGCAAAGCACTTTACAGGCACTCACATCTCTTTTCAAAAACTTAAAGAAGCAATAAATGAAAGGGATGCTCTTGGTGAAATTTAAAATGTCTTTTTTTAAATGCAGTAAATCTTTATAATGGTACTGTTGGTGGAGCTGTGAATGGTCCAGCAATTCTGGAAAGCAATTTGGAACGATGCCCCACAAGGTTGCTAAGTTGTGTATAACCTTTGACACAGTAATACTTCTCCTAGGCCCCTACCCCAAAGAGATCAAAGAAAGAGGAAAAGGATCCATATGCATAAAATATTTATAGCAGCTCTTTTTATGACAGTAAAGAATTGGAAACTGAGGAGGTGCCCATCACCTGGGGAATGGCTGAACAAGCTATGGTATGCCAATGTGATGGAATGCTACTGAGCTTTAAGAAAACAGGAAGGGATGATTTAAGAGAGAGGAGGGAAATCAGATATGAACTAAGGCAGATAGAAGTCAGCAGAACCAGAGCAATCTATACAAAGCCAAAATATTGGAGAAACAAACAACTTTGAAGACTGAAGGGCTCTCATCAAAGAGACGACCAACCAAAATTCTGAAGGATTCTTGGTGAAACAGGCTGTTCAGCTCCTTCCAGAGAAGTCATAGAGTCAGAGTGCAGACTGAGACTTTTTTTTTAAACACAGCCAATTTGAGATTTGTTTTGCTTTAGTATACATGTTTCTAATGGGAGGTTTGTTTTTCTTCCTTTGTCTTTCTTTTCTTTTCCTTCTTTTGTAGGGAGGTAAGGAGGAGATAGCGGATTTTCATTGATTAATATATATGTACATATATATGTACATATATATGTATATATATATAATTTTAAAAGATCTTAATTATGCCCATGAGATAGATAGGGAGTAGACTGTGTTACCCTAACATTACTGTTATTTCACAGACGGAGAAACAGAGGCACCCAAATACAACGCCATACAGTGAGTGTTAAGAATGAAACCATTAGACAGCCAGCCAGGTTTGGGCTCACTCTGACTAATAAATACTATTCTTTGAGAATATTTACAAATAATGAACTTTGCTAATTAATAGCCTTGTGGAAAGCATCCATCATGCGTGGTGCAGGCGCTCATCACCTCCCACCTGGAGAGCCTGCTGGTTGGGCTTCTGGCCTCAAGTCTCTGCTCACTCCAGTCTAGCTCCCACTCAGCTGTCAAAGTGATCTTAAAGTCCAGGTCCGACCATGTCATCCCCTTATTCGTTAAATTCTAGTGTTCCCCTATCACCTCCAACACCAATATCAAATCCTTTGGCTTTTAAAGCCCTTCATATTCCTGGCCCTTTCCAGTGTTTTCAGTTTTCTCACACCATTCTCCCTTCCACGTGCACTGAGGCAAACAGAGATTAAGTGACTTGCAGAGTCACACAGCTAGTAAGTTTCTGCAGGTGGATACGAACTCAGGTGTTCCAGAGCCCAGGGCTCCACCTACTGCACTGCCTGGCTGCCTCATGGTAGGGTGCCCAGTTGGCAGCTGGGTTAGAGTTGGGGCTGGGGATACTTACAGCACTCCTGTGCAGCTCTGATACACAGGTCTTCTACGGTGTACTCCCCACTGAGCAAGTGGAGGGGCTTCCTATCAGGCAGATAGAACACCACCTCCACTCCAGGCTCCAGCACATCCAGATTCACCTCATTTTTTTTGTAGCTCCTCATTTTTGCACAGAACGCCATGGCATTGCAGTCCTCTTTGAAATTTAGATACTATTTGGGGAGAGAAGTGGAAATTACATAAAGTTAAAATAGCCTCACAGAGCTCCAGAAAGACAAACCAGAAGGAATCCATGGAGCAGGCCTGGGGTCCTCTCCCTGCTTCCCAAATAAATGTGAATAGACCAAAATTCCAACCAATTCCATTTTAAAAGCATCTGTTAAGCATCTAACATGGGCTTTGACTCCACTAGTGCTAAATCCTGAATCCTCTGACCCTGGGGCCCTTCCCTCCCAGCTCTTCCTTGGTAACTCCAACGCCTGGGAGCTGAGGCAGGTTCACCTCTCCTACGCTTGCCCAGCTGTTATTTGCTGCCCCAGAGAAATGAGAAGAAGAAACCCACAAGGCAGATGTGCCCCAGAGGCCACAGGGCCCACCTTCCTCTTGCTTTGGTTTCCTCTTGAGGTATGTTTTTGCTTCCAGAAGGGATCCCCAAGAAGCAGCTAATGGACATGGGAGAGTTCATGGGGCTTCCCTCCACTACCAGGATTCATTTTTGCTGAGGCTGCTAAAAAAATCCCAGTAACGCCTTCAAAGAAGGTCCCTGAGGGTGAGGTGGGCATGAGTCAATGCTCTTCCTCCAAAAAAATGATTAGATAAGACACTTAAACAAGGCCTTTCCTGACCTTTCTACCAATCTTTAGAGCTTTCTTTCTCTGGAAGTTACTTGGCAACACATTACCCGTGTATTGACTTCTCTGTGTGCTTTCATTTCCCCTTCCCCACCCCCAGCAGAATGAAAGCTCCATGACGGCAGGGCCTGTTTGTCTTCAAATGTCCCTGGCAAAGTGTGAGGGATGTTCACATTCAATTAACCTTTAGAGTTTGCAAAGAAACTTAGAGGCTTTATCTCATTTTGATCCTTCCCACTGCCTATGAGGGAGGTATTCTTATCATCCACCATTTTTTCTTTGTTTTATTTGACTGGACTTGTGACATTATCCATGGCAGCATCTCTTGGTACCCACTGTGTAATTTATAATCTCAGAGAGCTGCTTGGAGTACAGAGCTTCAACGACTTGCCCAGGGTCACACAACTAGTAAGGGTCAGAGGCAGGATTTGAATCCATGGCTTCCAGGCTCCAAGATCTACTCTCTCTATCGCAACACTCTCACTTGAAGTATTAAACTTCAGTTTTACAGCTGAAGAAACTGAGTCTTGGAGAAATGAAGTGGCTTGCCTAGGGTAATGTGGCATGTGCGTATGTGTGTGTGTGTGTGTGTGTGTGTGTGTGTGTGTGTGTGTGTGAAGTGGGACTTGAATCCAGGTTTTCCAAACCCCAAGACCAGCTCTATCCACTGCACTACTCTAATTCCTGAGTCATCCTGATCAATGCCTGGCCACTGGACCCAGATAGCTCTGGAGGAGAAAGTGAGCCTTCCCTCACTCAAATCAAAGTCAACTGCAAGTTGCATCATCATCTCCCTGATGCCATGGTCCTCTTTGAGAATGAAGGACAAGCCACACACAACTCCAACTCCCAATAGCCCAATTCTACAGATGAAGAAACTAAGGAGAGGTTAAGTGATTTAACCAGGGTCATACAACTAGTTAAGCATCAAAGGCAGGATCAGAACTCGGGACCTAATGAATTCTTTACACCATGATATGCTAAGCACTTGGTAAATGTTGAAATGAATGCTGGGCTGCTTTTCCCCTCTTTCTCTCTTATATAGAAAACAAAACAGGGCAGCATTGCACGGTGGCTGGAGAAGCAGCCTCAAACCAGGAAGACTTTGGATCAGGTCCTGTCCCTGTCCCATATGAACTGTGCCCCTGAGTGAGACCCTTAACATCTCTGGATTCTAGGCAATACTCTAAGGTCAGGGCTGTCCAAAATGCGGGCTGTGGGCACATGCAGCCTGCCTACAAGCATAGAAATTTACATAAATGCTTTAGTAAAGGAAGCCAAGCTACTGCAGAGCTCTCACTAAAATGGAAAATCAAAATATATTGTCTATTGTTTCAATAAAAACCTAAGATTGGACAGCCCCACTCTAAGATGACAAGTTGAAGAAAGGTATCAAGTTATACTGGTAGACCTGGGAGTTCCCTATACTAATGAAATCATAGGGCTAATCCTACCCTGGACAGCCAGGTAGCATAGTGGATAGAGGAGGAAGGAAAGAGGATGAGAATAAGCAGTTGTGGAGTAGTACTATGTGCTAAGCATTTGTTAGTAAATATTGTCTCATTTGTTCCTTAGAATCCCTCTGGGAGGTGGATGCTATTACTACCCCCGTTTCACTGAAGAGAAAACCGAGGGTCACTTACCCAGGGTTGTAAAGCCAGTAAGTATCTGAGGCCAGATTTGAACTGTGGTCTTCCTGACTCCAGGCCCAATGCTCTGTGCACTATGGCATCACCTAGCTGCTAGAAATCTGGACTTGGAGTTGGGAAGATCTGAATTTGAATCCTGCTCAAACACTTCCTAGCTGTGAGACTCTGGACGAGTCATTTACTTTCTCTCTCAGCACTGTTTTCCTCAACTGTAAAATGAGGCTACTCACGGCACCCATGTCATAGGGCTTATGAGATGATGCCCAAAAAGTGCTTTGCAAACCTTAATGAACTAGAGAAATGCTATTATTATTATTATTATTATTAATATTAATATCCACATAGAAACATGCCAGTGAACATACCTGCATTTATTCGGCTGTCTGCTGCCCTGCTCCTCAGACAGTTGAACAGGTTGTCTTCACCTTCTCTGAGTCACTTCAAAAGCTGATCTGAGCAGAAAAAGCAAAGAAACAAATGAGCCCGAGGGCACCTCCCACCCAGACAAGAAAACAAGACATCTGAACTGTAAGTAAGAAAACGTAATCAGCAAAGACCATTTGGGCAGCAAGGAAAAAATCCTTCTAAAAGGCTGGTGTGGCCTTTGAGGGGCCAAGACGGCATCATGGCAGACACTTTGCAGCCATTACTGTCTGGTTTTGTCTCAAAAATGAAGCCTGGGCTTTTGTGTCCTGAAGGCAAGGACCCTGAGCAGTGTAGATGAAGGATCCATCACCATTTAGTCAATAACATTCCTCTGGGTGGCCTGTAAAACAGCTCCGCCAAAGACCTCTCCCCACTTCCTTGGGAATTCATGCCCCTGCCTCCAGATCACTAAGCTCTATTTAACAGTTAAGTGAAAAACTTTTATCAGATGTCCTACTCTAGGGGAACGAATCAATCAATAGACATTTATGAAGCACCTACTATGTGCCAGGCACTGGGCATACAAAAAGAAGACCGTCCCTGCCCTCAAAGAGCTTACAATCTAATGAAAGAAAGAGAAGGAAAGGGAAGATGGATGTGGGGAGTATAGAATAAAAATCCTCTGCTTCAGCAATTCCACATCAAGATTCAGATGTAAAGAAACTTCCAGTCATCCGTAATTCCATAGAATTCCATTCTGTAGACATACGTCAAGAGCCCACTCCAGGACAGATGCTGTGTTTAGGGCCAGAGATAAAAACAATGAAAAAATGGCATAGACCCTGCCTTCAGAAAGCTTACAGCCTGAGAGCAGAAGGTCAGGCCCCTCACTGAGGCTCTCAGACAGGGCGGACGGGCTCAGCCCACAGAGAAGGTTCAGCCCAAGGAGCATTAGAGATAACAGGAGCATTTTTAGCATTAATTAGCACACACATAAACATTCTGGAAACAAAGTGGGTACCACATTGCAATATAGGAATAAATCCAGCATGATGAATACAGAGAAGCCTGGGGAGACTGGTGCAGACGTGGTGAAGCCAAGCAACCATCTGCAATGATGACAGCAGTCAAACAGGAAAGAGAAGGGGATTGATGAAGCACCTACTATGTACCAGGCACGTGCTAGGCACTTTACAACCATTAGCTCCTTTGATCCTCACAACAACCCTAGGAAGTAGGTGCTCTAATTACTCCTGTTTTACAGATGAGGAAACTGAGGCAAACAGGGATAAGCGACTTGCCCAGATTCACACAGCTGCCAAGTGTCTGAGTTTACATTTGAACTCAGGACTTCCTAACTCCAGGTCCGGTGCTCTATCCACTGAAGGGACCGTGATTTCCACAACATGGGCTTCCGTTGTGAGAATGTTCTCCATAGAGGCCGTTTGTAACCATTAGTGACAGTGGCCAAGTCCTCTCTTGGACGCTTAGCTGTGGCACTGTGGCTATGTCACCATCTATACAATGAGAGGGTTGGATTCTAGCTCTCGATCTGTGGTGTAGGAAGGTGACAAGCCAATTATCCAGAGAAATTCACCGACTTGCCCAGAGTCACACATCTAAGAAGAAGACTGGTCTGAACCCAGATCTTCCTGACCCTGAAGTCCAGTCCTTCAGCCACTCACTTGGTACTTCACAATGACATGGATAAAAAGCAGTCAAAAATCCACCAAAGTCTGATTGGTAAGACCAACCTTGGGCTCAAAGGCTGGGAATGCCCTTCGTCTCTGACCCAGAGTCTATTGGCGACATCAATAGGAGGAGAGAGAGAAATGGGAGGAAGAAGAATAAAGGCAGAATAATCACTCTGTAAGAGGATGACTCTCTTCTACTAAAAATTAATTGAAATAATAACTTCAGCAAACTTGCAGGACATAAAACAAATCCATAGAAAGAATCAGAATCTCTGCATAACGTCAATAAGGCCCAGCAGGAAAAGACAGAAAGAAAAGCTCCTTTAAAATGACTATAAATGCATAAAATACATTATGTCTAACTACCTACCAAGATAAAGACTATATAACTACCAAGCACTGTTTCTAGAAATAAAGATAGACCTAAGTAATAGGAAAAGATGAATTGTCCACAAGTAGGATGAGTCAATGCAACAAAATGGCAATATTGCCTAAATTAATTGACTTATTTAATGCAATACCAAAATACCAAAGGATTATTTTATAAAATTAAAAATAATGAAATTTATATGGAAGCAAAAAGATCAAGAATCTCACGGGTGACAAAAGTAGGAACGAAGGGAGCTTAGCAGTGCCAAGTCTCCACCTATACTAGAGAGCAATAATCCTCTAAACAACTGGGCTGCTTTTGTTTAGTTGATTCCTCCATGTCATACTCTTGGTGACCCTGTTTGGGGTTTTCTTGGTAGAGATACTGGAGTGGTTTGCCATTTCCTCTCTCGCTCATTTTACAGATGAGGAAACTGAGGTAACAGGGTTAAGTGACTTGTCCAGGGTCACATAGCTAGTAAGTGTCTGAGGCCAGATCTGAACTCAGGAATATGAGTCTTCTGTACCAGATAACCAATAGAGAAATCAATCAATACAATGGATTAAGTGCTCGACTCATACAAGGAGACATATCTGCTATTCAAAAAAGAGAAACACCCTAGATAATGGAATTAGGACTCACTATCTGATGAAAACTACTGGGGAAATTAGGCAGCAGCATGGAAGAAACTGGATTTAGAAAAAGACCTAATAACTTACACCAAGATAAGCTCCAATTGTACACATGTATATACAAAAGGTTACACCACAAACAAAATTAGAAAAATTAAAAAAAAATTACCTACCAGATCCTGGATAAAAGAAAGGTTTAGGGCAAGGCAAGAGATAGAGAGATTTACAGAAGATAAGTCATTTTGATCATCTAAAACTAAAATTTTCCACAGACAAATCCAATAAAGTTAAGATTGAAAGGGAAACAACTAGGGAAAAGGCCATTGTAGCAGGTTTCTTTGATTGAGGTCTCATGTCTAAGATATATAAAGAACTGACTCAAGCTTACAAGAAAAAGAGCCATTCCCCAATGGATAAATGACCTAAGGATATGAACAAGCAGTTCTCAAGGGAGGAAATTCAGGCTATCTATAGCCATGTAAAAACAATGGTCCAAATGACTGCTAATTAAATGAGGCAGGTGCTAGGGTTCTTAGAATCATCCCCATTTTGTTTCTTTTTCCATGAACTTTTAAATCTTATCTTTATCTTGAGCTCCAAATTCTCTTCCTCCAACCTTCCGCTACCCATTGAGAAGACAAGCAATCCGATACTCATTATATACATGAAATCATGTAAAACATATTTCCACATTAGCCATGAAGAATGAACGATTTTGAGGACTTCTACAAACCTACAAGCAGGAAAATCAGCAGCAGCTGGAGAACACTTTATACGGTAGCAACAACAAAATAAAGACAAACAGCTCTGAAAGCTGTAAGAACTAGGACCATCCATGATTTCAGAGGATGGACAGATGACTGATGATGACGAAAGACACTGACCCTGACAGACAGATGATGATGGATTTAGAGGGGAGAACAAAACACGCATATATTCACATTCCTCCAATGAAGCAATTTGTTTTGCTTTCCTGTGTATTTGTTACAAAGAATTTGTGCTTCTTTTCTCTTTCTTTTAATGGGGTGAGTGGGGTGGGAAGGAAAGAAAATGGATTTCAGTTCATTTTCAAAAACCATTTTAAAAATTGAGGGGGCGGCTACAGATGTGCAATGTTGCACTTACTTTCAGATGAGGTCATGGCATTATTAGTTTTACTCAACTGCTCTACTTTGTTACATGAGAAATGAAGGTAATCTTTGCTTATAATTTAAAAACAAAACATCAATAAAACTTTTAAAAAAAGAAATAATGGCTGACATTTCAAAGAAATTTAAGGTGGGGAAAAATCACTTTCAGGAAATGGAAGGCAGGGGGAGGGTGGGGAGAGGAGAGCTAATCCCTACCCTCTGGACCCCAGAGGAAATCACTGGGATTAATCCAAGGAGAATGAAAGTGTGAAGGTGTGGCCATCATACACACTCCCACATTCTAAAATGGCTCAATAACTTTGTTTACACTAAACAGTCCAGGGCAGATGGCAAGACTAACCAAATAAATGATTTGAGGGGTCCATAAGGGAATCACCTTCTTGGTTGAAGGGGCTGAGGAGGAATAAAAAGAAGAAATTTCTCGAGTTGCTACAGGCAAGGAAGGCTTTCTCTAAGTATTAATATTGTCCAAACATAGACTCAGTACTTGCTTACAAACAGCAACTGGACCTGATATCTCATTGGGGTAGGAAATTTCAGGTTGAGGAAATCTCTCCATCAGCGCAGGTCAGCAACTACGTTGAGAAGTTGAGTGTCATATCCAGGGTCACACAGCTAATATATGTCAAAGGAAGGACACTAGAATCCAGTTCTTATTGATTCTAAGGCAAGCTTTCTAGCCACCATGCCGGGCTGTCTCTGGTAATACTTGTTTAATCAAGAGACATTCAGACACAGACACCAAACATCACTCTTGTATCTGGACAGCCCAAGGCTGAACATTTTTATAATCTTTTGAAAAAACAAAAAAATCAAGTGAGAGTGATACAAAGTTAGAAGATTAATACAGGTACATCAAGTCAGTAGAAAAATGAGGGTAAACAAAACTGAGTCAGTGGGGCTTGATGACCAATATGGGGTTGGAATATTCTAGGGAAAAGGTAACCTATCATCAGGAAACTTGGTTACAGCGAGCTGAGCTGGTGTTTTCCCATAGTCCAACCTGGAGGTAACAAAGCTTCCTCAGTCGTTCCTCGGTGATGCTTCATCAGGAGCTAGAGATGGCCCTGGGTTCTTGAAAGCTACAACCCTAGCCAGCAGGTTTCCCCAGGCTAGTAAGGGCCGGGCCAGGAGGCTGTCATTGAAAGACTAGCTAAGGTCTAAGGAGCTGGGCAATGTGGAGTAGTGGATAGAGCATAGGATGTATGTTCAAATCTCAACTTAGAGGCTTACAAGCAGTGTGACTAGGAGCAAATCACTCCTCTCCTCTAGCCCCCAGTTTCATCATCTTTTAGATGCCGGTGGCCAGTAAGGTCCCTTCTGTATCTGTAAGATCTACATGGACACTGAATAATCTGGGGCCCAGTTTTCTTATATGAAAATAAGATTATAATATAAGCCTGATCTACTTGCAGGGCAGGGCAGGCAGGCAGGTGTGTAACAGCAATAAAGCCAGCAACAACAGGTATCCCCATGCTCCAGGCTCCAGCCGTTCAATGGAGCATTAATGGAGAGCCCAAGCAACCGAGTTCATCTTGGTCTGTCTCTTTGGACTCTTTGTTCCTAGAAGACAGCCACGTTTCTCAAACATCCAGATGACACCTGGTAAGGAGCTCTGCAGAGATCAGACACTGCTAAAGATGGGATGATCAGATTTAATTTTGTTTCATAGAATAAGAAACTTAAATGAATCCTCAGGAAGTCGTCTAGACTACACTAAACCCTCCTTAAAGCACCAATCCTGCTCGCTGGTACATAGCTGTTTGCATGCTCTCTCCCCCATCAACTTGTGAGCTCCTGCAGGGCAGGATTGTCTTTTGCCTTTCTTTGCATCCCCAGCACTTAGCCCGGCATATAGTAGGTCCTTAATAAATGCTTATTGACTAACAGAACTAACCACCACTTCCCTGTTTTCAATCTCTTGCCCAGGAGTCAACGAGTAGAAACCTACACACTTCCTGCCTGCCAGGCACTGGGGCAAGTTCTGGGGACATAAAGACAAAAAGAGGCTAGTAACGAAATTGATGATCCCTTTGTTTCTGGAAAGTGACATCCGTCATGTAGCTTCACTCATCACCCAGATGTCTCCCCACACCAAATGCTTCCACCCAGTCAGTGCTCTTTATTAGAATGTCAGGTCCTTTAGGGCCAGAGCTGCCTCCCATTAGCATCTGTAAACCCAGAACTTAGCATAGTACCTGGCACATAGTAAGGATTTTAAATGCTTTTCCATTCATTTCTTGTCAGTCATAAAACCTTATGAGGTAAGGGACACAAGTGAGAATGTGCTGGTGCTTAGCTAGGAATTTGTTGGAGTATATACTCTGTTTCTAGGTAAAAATTATCCACAAAATAGTGATACCACCACAAAATAAATAAATGAATGATGGATGGATGGATGGATATACGGATGCGTGAATGAAAGAAAACTATCAAACTCACAGAAAGGAGAATTTCTGGTTCTTCAGCTCAAGAACACACCCCCATCAAGTACATTTTGATCTCATTCCTAGATAGTGAAAACTGGAAGGATCAAAGAGAACTTAGAGCTGGAAGGTACCTTTGAGGTCATCTAATCCAAACCTCCATCTGGCCAGAGAGATGATGTAATTTGGCCAAACTCACACAGCTGTTGTGTCCCAGAATCAAGCCTTGAACCCAGGTCAAGAGGAAGGAACTCCAAGACTTTGAAGAGAAAAAAAAAGTCTGTCGCTTGCTTCCCAGGATTCAAGCCCACATTTTAACACATCTCTCTGGTGCTAACAGCAACAATATTAAGGAAAGGATTCAGACGGCATCTGGAGAGACCTCAGGCAACTCACTTCTCCCCTCTGGGCCTCAGTTTCTCTTTCTATAAAACAATAGGGGTGGACAGGATGACTTCAGCAGCCCCTTCCACCTTCAGATCCAAGATCTTGTGCCCTGACCCTGCTTAGCTTCACCTACCTCAAGCTCACGAGGCTTTGCTTTTATGGGTCCCTGGTTCCAAGCATCCATCTACCACAGCTCCCCAGTGACTCCCTTCATGCCAGTGGAAGCATCCTCCCCATCCAGGAGGGCTCCAACCAGCAGAACTGGTGGAATATAAATATCAAACCTGCTATTTTCTCCCAGCAGCAAGGCAGAATGATTGCTTTTCTATATGCCTCTCTGCTTTCCAATTATAGCCCAGATTCCGGGAAGGCCCGAGAACAGGGAGTGCAGATTCACTTACAATAAACTTCTAGGGATGATCAAACAATCGATGTCTGCTCAATCGCTTGCCTCTCGGGCCCAGGGAGCTCGCCTCCACTCAGAGAAATCGACTTCTCCAGACGAGGCGAAGCTTCGCAGCCACCAAAGTCAATACCATTTTCCTAAAAGCTCTGTGGTGTCTGGGATGCTCCCCTACCCTTTCGGTTCCCTAGAATCCGATGACGATGAACATGGCTGGGAACAGACTGAGAGGGCTAGAGAAGAGAGGGCATAGCAGGCCAGGAAGTCGTCTCTGCCCTGATTCATGACAGGCTGGAAGTGGATGGCAAAACAAGCGCCCCAGTAATTCCTAAAATGAAATCATGAAATGGGCTGCCCTCGCCTCTTAACCTGCCCCAAGGTCTGCATTCTAGTGAGAACTAATTGAGTTCCTCCAGGGCAAAGACCATATTTTTGCTTCTTTTTGTATCCACAGCACTTAGCACAGTGCCTGGAGCATGCACTAGGTGATTAATAAATGCTTGTTGACTTGACTGGCACATAGAAGGTTCTTAGAGGTGTTAGAAGGTGTTAGAATCAAATCCCTTGAGGACAGGATTGGTTTTTACTTTTCTTTGTATCCCAAGTACTCAGAACAATCCCGGGCACCTACTAAGCAGATAGGATGTTTGTTGACTGACTAACTTAAGGAGGTTGTAGGGGTAGAGATATTCTCTGTGGTCCCATCCAACTCTGAGATTCCATGATGGTCAGCAGATATGAGTGAGTGATGATGGCTAGGGGTAAAGGGAGGCCCTCCTACCTCTGCATCTTTAAACTAATCATTTATTTATTCAACTTTTATTGAATGCTTTCTATGTGCAAGGTCCATCTAGGCAACAAGGAGCTGGCAACTTAGAAGTTGGGGGACTTGGGTTCAAATCCTGCTTTTAGTTCTAGTGCTCATATGATCTTGGGCAAATCTCTCCATCTACCTGAGCTTCAGCTTTCTCATATGTAAAATGGGAGGAGGTGGATTAGATGGCCTTTCAGCTAGATCCCTGGCACCCTTAAATTCTTGTAGATAGTTCTCATCTCTCCCCAGAGCCTTTTCCTCTCCACACAAAACATGTCACATTCCTTCAAAGGGTCATCCTCTGGCACGGACGCAGAGCCCTTCTCCAGCCTGGATGACCTCCTCTGCATAGGCACACTCTTCTCCAGCCTTTCAAGGGTCTGCCTAAAATGTAGTCCTCCTCCTCCACACTGAACAGCATATCCCAGACTTGATCGGACCACAGAAGCGTAGAGTCAGACTATTCAGTGGGTACAGTGCTGGAGTCGGAGTCAGGAAGACCTGAATTCAAATCCTGCCTCAAACACTTACTAGAAAGTGATTTATAACCTGTCTCAGTCTCACTGTCTTCATCTGTGCAGTGAGGATGATAGCAGCATCTACCTCCCATGGTTGTGGTAATGAGATCATATTCATAACACATTTGGCAAACCTTCAAACAATATATAAAAATTAGCCGTTGGTATCATTCTCTTGGGTCAGCAAGGTGAGACAGCGGGTAGAGTGCTGAGCCTGGAGTCAGGAAGACTTGAGTTCAAATCCAGCCTCAGTGAGCTGTGTGACCCTGGGCAAGTCACTTAACCCTTTTTGCCTCTGTTTCTTCAACAGTAAGAAGGGCTGGAGAAGGAGATGGCAAACTACTCCAGTGTCTTTGCCAGGAAAACCCCAAAGGGGTCATGAAGGGTCAGACACAACAGAAAAACACTGCACCACAACAACAAAATTGCTATCTGGCCTAGCCCTAGGCACCAGTAGTTTTCTATAGCTCGTTAAGATTCACCAAGCACTTCACAAATATTACCTCCTGTGATCCTCACAACAACCCTATGAGGGAAGTTCTATAATTATCTCCATTTTACAGATGAGGAAACTGATGTAAATAGCATCTGCCTAGGGGCATGTAGCTGTTGTCTGAGTTAGGATTTGAACTCAGGACTTCCTGACTCCAAGCTTTCACTCCATCCATGACACCAACCAGGGGCCTAATCGGGCTCTAAAGTCCTCCAGGGCATCGGTGTGTCTAAACCATTCTTCTTAGTGTTTGTTGTCACTAGGAACCTCACCAAGCCCAGTTAACACATTTTATTTGTGTGATTTTCTTCTTAAAATTAGGGAAGGCAGTGAACTATGGAGGATGGAAACTCAGGGGAAAATGCTGCCATCTCTCTCATTTCCCTGACCAAAAAGAGGTACCATTTTGGTTCACCAGTCACTGTGGCTGCATGTTGGCTCCCACACTCTGCCTTTCAGAAAACCCATCCTTTTCACTGCTAGAGGTAAATGCGGCTCAACTCTCCTTCATGAAACCAGGCCAAGATTAAGCAGACACCAAAAAGCTCCTCGGAGGGTGCCACTAGATGGTGTAAGATGGAAGGGGAATCTTTCCAGGGACAATCACTGTCCCACTTCATCCTCATTTTTTCTGTTCATTTCATATTGAAGACTTCAGAGGGAAGGAAATCACTGGCATGGATATTTCTCAAGGAGCGCCTCTTTTCTTGGTATGAAACACACCGCGCACAAGACGTGTGACCAGCCTCAATTTCCTTTTATATGGTGTACTGTTATTTTCCTGTCTGCTTATTTTTAGCAACAAGGAGACACCAGCAACATTCTATTTTTGAATATTCCAGGACAATGAGTGTACAGCCTCTGGGGACGTCTCAGGGAAAACCTGATGATGACAGAACCACAGGATATGAGTTTGGAAACGACCTTAGAGAGAACCCAGCTTAAGCCATTCATTTTTATAAATGAAGAAACCATACAAAAGGAAGCTACATGTGTTAAAGAAACCAAATTCTGAAGAGGACCAGCCTTAGGCTTTCTTTCACAATCGCCCCCTGCCCCCATACCACCTTCCCTCCAGACTCAGGAAATTGTCTGATTGACAGATAACCAATACATTAAGTGCTTACTAATTGCAATCAATGTACACACATTCATTAAGCACCTACTATGTGCCAGATTCTGCGCTAAGTACCACAGCTACAAAAACACAAATTAAATCATCCCTGCCCTGAAGGAGTGTACATGCTGTTGGGGGTGATAACATGGGCACATATAAATATGCACAAAAATAATATGAGGTTTGGGGGTGTGGCACTGGAGGAGATCAGGAAAGACTTCATGGAGGACACAGTGCTTAAGCTGAACTTTGAAGAAAACTAGGGATTCTAAGAGTATCTAGTGCATAGGATAGGCACTGGAACTGTGATTTCGATGCTAAAAGGAATTTTCAGATGAGAGAACTCCCACTACCAATGCAGGTGGCACCTGATCTTCAATTTATGATCAAAAGAATCTTGCCTAGAGCACTGGGTAGTTCAGTGAAATGCCCAGGGACACACAAACAGTATGCGTCTGAGGTAAGACTTGAACCCGAGTCCTGATGACCCCAATTGTGGCTCTCTATCCACCATCCCAGTATGCCCCCCCATTCTATGATTTAAAAACCAGGTCTAACCAGTTTGACGTGGGTTAGAGGGCTACCAAGCATATGGGATCAGTTGGACACCCTGAATTCTTCCATGGAGAGGAAGCTTAGGGTAGCAGATCAATCACTGGACTTGGAGTTGGAAGATCTAAGTCCAAAATCCCATCTCAGGCACTAGCTTTGCTGTATGACCTTGGGTACAACCCTCTAAGCCTCAGTTTCCATGTGGTTGAAATGGGGGTAATAACACCCCCCTCATGGGGTTGTTATGAGGATAAAGTAAAATTCTTGGAAAACCTTAAAATTCTACATAAATAATGGTTATTATTAATATTATTAATAATTAATATTTTATCAATATTATTAATCTTAATATCATGCCTATGCTGTGGCTTAAGCAGCCACATGGTTATCACTTTTACTTGTTTTTGACAGGGACCAGGACTTTGTCAATGTAGGTAGCTCCAAGTATAGACATTAGCACCCACTCCACAAGTGAGTCTTTCCCAGCTGCCTGGGGGCACTGACCAGCTCAGGGTCACCCACCCATTTTGTACCAGAGATGGAATTGAACCCAGGTCCTCCTGACTGTGGGCTCAGTTCTCTTGACATTGCATCTTGCTAGGTCTCTTTAAAAAAAGATAAATAAGTCAACATTTCAGTGTTCCACAGATGAAACCCATGACCCTTCCAGGGTAGTGCTTCCCTTGTCAGAGTAACCTAGAGTGACGTGCGTGGGGACAGATGAATCATTAACAGAAAAAAGAGCAGCCCAGGGAAGATTGCCCAACATCTCCAGCCTAGCTCAGTCTCAGAACAGGGCCACAGCTCCCCGAATGTTCTTGTAGATGACCTCATCTAATTCATGCATCCACATTTCCAGGGGTCTACCACAAGGTGGCAGGATGGGTCACAGAGAGCTTGGTACCTGCTCTCCTAGGATCTTGTAAGGGGGAAGGAAGGAAGGAAGGAAGGAAGGAAGGAAGTAAGGAAGGAAGGAAGGAAGGAAGGAAGGAAGGAAGGAAGGAAGGAAAGGAAGGAAGGGAAGGAAGGAAGGGAGGAAGGAAAGGATAAAGGAAGGAAGGAAGGAAGGAAGGAAGGAAGGAAGGGAGGAAGGAAGGAAGGACTGGAGGAAGGGAGGAAGGAAGGGAGGAAAGGAAGGAAAGGAAGGATTGTAATATAATGAAGGAATGTAAAATATTTTTCAAACCTTAAAGTGCTACCATCATTAATGGCTGCCAGGTGGAGCCATAGTGCATAGAGAACTAGGCTTGGAATCAGGAAGAGCTGAGTTCAAATCTAGCCTCAGACACTAGCTCTGTGACCCTGGGAAAGTCACTTACACCAGCTTGCCTCATTTTCCTCATCTATAAAATGAGCTAGAGAAGGGAACGGCCAAGAAAACCCCAAATGGGGTCATGAAGAATCAGACTCAACTGAAATGACTGAACAACACACACATACATATGCATGTATACAGACGTATATGTACATGTATATGTATGTGTGTGTGTATATATATGCATACATACATGTTGTCTTCCCCGATAGAATGAAAGTTCCTTGAGGGTGGGAACTATTTTATATTTTGATCTTTGTATCCCCATAGCATGCCTGTTACACGGTAGGTGCTTAATATATTCTTGTTGATTGAGTAAGCTGCCTTGAAATGTCATCTTTTGCATTTCAGTCATTTAAACATGCACTAAGATTTTGGGGATACCCAGTGTAAGATTGGGAAAAGGACAGAGATGAGACCTGTGATTTCATTGGTTTAGAAAACTCCCGGGTGAGGAAACTCCCTCTACCAGTGCAGCTTGGCACCTTCTTTGCAACTTACAATATGAGAGAGTTGCCTAGAGCACTGTGTGGTTCAGTGAATTAAGTGATAGATCAATGGCAGGACTTGAAGCCAGGTCTTCCTGGCTCTGAGGCTGGCTCTATCCACTTTGCCTCTCAATATAAAGAAGATTTTTTTCACGTAGGCATTTTCAAATGTATTTTTTTCTCTTTTGGCATTACAGCCTCTAAGATTTTGTTGGTGAATCATCCTCTGGAGATGAGTCACACACAACTTTCCCAAAACTTTTGTCCTCATTGCTCCAAGAAACCATCTTGGGAGATTCTGTGTGGGGCCCCTGCCCCTCAGCACTCTTGACAAGCTGTGTGTTACTCATGAGTCACTCCTCCTCCTCCTCTTCCTCCTCCTCCTTCCCAAACAATGCCCCACACGTGAGATTGACCTTGAAGAATTCTCTCTCTTCGTGTCACATCCTTGACCAAAAGGGAAGGCAGAGACCAAAGGCCCTGTATCCCATGGGTCCAAATTACAGTTAATAGCTGTATCCCATGGGTCCAAATTACAGTTAATAGAGTCACCTCCCCTTACCTAACAATAAAGTATTTACCAAAACTGAACATGGGTTTCCAGGTTTATGTGAATTATAATAGGAGATATTACATCAAATGTAAAAATTATACAGCAGAGAATGAATCATCTTAACCTGGATGTCCAACATCTCAGACTCCAGGTCCAGAATGGACTTGGGTATTAATTGCAAGGTTCAGCTAGATGGCACGGTGGATAGAGCTGAACGTGAGTTCAAATCTGACCTTGGACATTAGCTGTGGGACAAGCCACTTAACCATGTTTGCCTCAGTTTCCTTATCTGTAAAATGAGCTGGAGAAGGAAATGGCAAACCCCTCTAGTATCTTTGCCAAGAAAACCCCGAAGGGGTTCATGGAGAGTCGGACATGACTGAAATGACTGAACCGTAACAATTGTAATATGAGGGCTATGGAGGCCCCCTAGTAGGGATCTCAATTGCTAAAAATGGGTTCCCACCAAAAAAAGCAAACAGCTTCAGGAGCAACCCCCATTATGTGATCAATAACAGATACCCCTTCTCCTCCCTTCAGCATCTGCCACGAACCACCATAGATGAAAAGTGATGTTAAACTAAGGTTTCAATACTGTGCAGCCAGCAAAGGTCAGTTGACCTCATTACCAAAGCAAGCCAGCAAAAAGAGGGCTTTCAATAAGCCAGGTAAGGCAAGGCTTCTGGATCCTTGAAGGATAACATCTGATCCTACTAACCCTACTTTCCTGACCTCAGAGCAGGCATGGTTAAGCTTCTCAATGTCATGGAGTCTTTGGGCAGTCTGGTGACTCCTGTGGACCTTTTCCCAGAATAATGCTTAATAATGCTATACATCAAATAACTACAGTGGATTCCAAGAGAAACCAATTATATGGAAACACAGGTATCGAAATTAAAAAAAAAACAAACCCAAGTTCACAGACTCTTGCCATAGAGTAACCCCTTCACTAATCAAGTCAATTAATATTTTAATTAAAAGTGTATTATGGACAGTGTTAAGTCTAGTTAGAAGAGTGAGTCACAGTCCCTGCCATCACCAGGCTAATTGTCTATTTGATGAGACAAAACCCAAAACTCCGAAGAGAGAAATTCGAATGTTAGTAAAAATAGACACAACATTAAAAGAGATGGCACAGGACCTTATGCCGCAAGGTCTTACCTTAGACAACGTCTAATCCAACTCCCTCATTTTACAGGGGAGCAACAGGAAGCCTGAAGTGACTTGTCCAAGGTAGCATAACTCTTGAAGAGAGGCAGTAGTAATGGCGGCCAAATAAGAAGCAAAGTCAGCAAGGGAGTGTCCTCATGAACAGCACTGTCAGTGGGAGTAAAGTAGAGAGGCTCCTGAGTGAAAACAGGACTTGAGTTGGACCTTAAAAAGATGGAAGGGGCAGGGCAGGGTTTTGGGGGGCATGCATTCCTAGGGCTGAGAATGCATTTGCAGACCTATAGGAAAGTTATGTTCCATAGACAAGAAGTCAACCAGTTTGGCTGGAACGAAGGACTCATGTAAAGGAAGTAGAGTCCTTGAAGGCAGGGGAATTGTCTTCCTAAGAAAGTCAGAGTAAGCAGCACAGAGGAAAGATCATTGTATCTAGAGCAACAGGACATAGGCTGGGATCCTGACTCTGCTAATTACTGCCTCAATGGGACTCAAGGCAAGTCTCCTATACCTCTGTGCCTCAGTCTGCCTACTGGACTACATTACCTGAGGGCCTTTCTAGCTTTCTATTTATGGCCCTATGACTGTTTCCTTTGTGTCTTCAGAGTACAGTGTTTTGCACATAGTAGGGGCTTAAATAATATTTGTCAAATTGAAGGGTGCTGAATTGGTCAATCTCAACAACTCTTAAAGACCATCTACTAAGTAATAGAAGGTTTGTGACCTGTGTGGGAGGAGGAAGGACCCACACTGACAAATACAGTCTTCATGTGTCAAACTTAAGTCCACTGTATCCATCAGGGCTCCATACACTACTCAGTGGACAAGCTTCCCCTCTAGGCTCTGCCTACACAAGAGTTATCCTCTGATGCCTTCCCACCTCGGCATCAAATATAGGAAGAGGAGAGGTGTTGTTTGAGGGCACAGGGTCAGAAGGATCCATCACCATGATAGCCACAGGGTAATAGACTTCCCAGTCATGATAGAGGGGCTGCAATATGCACTGGGGGAAGCCCTGGTGCTCATGCACTCTCATCTTGGGAATGCTGATTGACACCCATACTTCTGCACTTAGCCAAACAACTAGGCATCCAGACTGCTCAGTTGTTAGAGTCAGGAAGAATTGAATTCAAATTCTGCCTCAGACACTTCCTAACCATGTGATCTTGAACTCTTTCAGCTTCCTTTTCCTTATCCATGTGGCCAATAAAATGTAAGAAAGGCAAGACCGAGGTATGTTTTCTCTGGGCAAATTAAAAGTTTATTAACAGTGACACGTATGGCTGTTAAGAAAGTGGGTCAGACTGGCCCTCTCAGCCAGGTTGGCAACCTCAGTGCAAAGGGAAAACCCCTGATTGTTGAAAAGCAGGAAAGGAGGAGTTAATATCACAATTGGCTACAACTGGGAAAGGTGGGCCGGCTTTCAGGTGGGGATGATCACAGCCCTCTGAAAATTAGGGAATATTAATTGCTTTATTGGGTAGGTAGGTGGTACAATGGATAGAACACTGGGCTTGGAGTCAGGAAGACCTGAGTTCAAATCCAGCCTCAAAATAACTTCACACTGTTGGCCTCAGTTTCCTCATCTGTACAATGAGTTAGACAAGGAAATGGCAAAACACTCCAGTGTCTTTGTCAAATGGGGTTACAAAGGGTCCAACTTGACTGAAATGACTGAACAACTACAATTGCTTTAGAGAGGCTGCAACTGCCTCTCATCATCTTGGCTAGAAAGATCAGGACCACCTGGTTAACCCTTCCCTTGGGGAGATCAAACCACCCCTAATTTCACAGGAAGAGACAAGGGCAGAAGAATTATCTTTTGGGGAGAGGCTCAGCCTAAACTGGTTTTTGTTTACAGACAACAAAACAGATGTCCCAGGGGCTAGTTGAAAGAGAATGATAACATCATTCCACCAAGCCTTTAATTCAGACTGGGAGAGACCACATTTTTTAGCTTAATTGGGAAATGGGGTTTGACAAAATGCAGAATAGGGTTGGTTACAGACTCAATTATTAAATGATACAGCATAGTTTTAATTTCCTCATTTGTAAAATGGAAATATAATCAGAGCACCTCCCTCCCATGGTTGCTGTGAGGATCAAAGGCAATAACAGGTGTAAAACATCTGCACACCTTAAAGACTGACATAAATGGTGGTTACTATCCTATTATTATGCAGACATCCTGCTTAGAAACTTAGAAACTCAAGGAGGACAGAGACTGAACCTTCCCCTTCTTGTGCATCCCCCTCATAGTGTGTGTGTCCCTTTTGCAAGACCCGGCTTCACTGCAGCACCGAATAAATGTAACTTGATTGACTGACTGGCCCTCTCCAGCTACCTCCCTTCCAGTGAACTCAGACTTAACTAGGGCCAGGATGAAGCAAACATTGATAATCACTCACATTGATATGAATTGTGGTTTTCTGGTCACCAAATGCTTCACAGACATGATCTCATCTGATCCTCATACCAATGTAGGAGATTAAATAGTGTGGCTAATATTAGCCCATTTTACAGATCCCATAGTGATCTCATTCCCCACCTCCCCACTATGGGTTCCATTATTACCTTGATTCAGATGACTTGAAAATCTATCTTTCCAGCCCAGCTCTCTTATAAAAATAGCTAGCCTTTTAACGTTTGCAAAGTGCTTTATAAATATGACCTCATTTAATCTCCAAACCCCCACTGCCAACTTTGAAAAATTTCAAGTGCTGCAAAAAGGTTGTCACTAACAGTTGTAATTAATAATTATAATAACAGCTAGTATTTATATATCACTTGGAGATTTCAAAACAACACTGCAAATATCTCATTTTATCCTCACAACAATTCTGGGAAATAGGTGCTATTATTATCCCCAGTTTACAGATGAGGAAACTGAGGCAGGCAGCAGTTAAGTGACTTGCCCAGGGTCATATAGCTAGTCAGTGTCTGAGGCAGGATTTGAACCCAGGTTTTACCCACTGTGACACTTAGATGCCTATTAATACTCCAAGCACCCATGATTTCCTCAGTATGGGGACTCCCATCACCAACATCTTCCTAGAAGGCTGCATGAGGCTCAGAGTGGTTGAGTGACACGGCTAGTCCAGACCAATGCTTTCAGAGGTTCAGGAATGCAGAAACTCCCCAAGTTAATACAGATTACAGCTGTCCTAAAGCTTTTAGTCTTAGAGTTACATAAAAGTAAAAAGAAGTAATAGCCCTAATAAAACACGGGACCGACAATTCGTTGGAGCTGAAATCTTTGAGCTGGAAGAGCTCGTAGAGGTTGTCAGGTCAGTGTCAGAAGTAGGGTCTGAACCCAAAGGTTCTGACAGCCGAGACTGTTCTGCTGAATGTTGATTCGAGTTCTTGGGAAGCCTTATCTTGTTATTATCTAGGGTGGATCCTGGATGAATAAAGGAATGAAATCCACCTTAACTCCCACAGTAAGACAATAAATCCTGTTCTCTCCACCATTAGCTAAGAGATGGAGGAGCTTAATTTGACCTTTACGAGCCCCCATCACCTGGGAAAGAGGACAGAGTCCTCAGATCCCTTAGGCACAAGGCTTTCAATGTTACCCAGAAAAATGTTCTTAACTTCTGAGACCCATCATATTTGGGAGAGTGGGGAAGAGAGAAATCCTCACCTGTCACTACCCGGATTCAAAGCTCCCTGTTCCAGGAAAGAGAACCTTGGGCAAACTGGTACAAAAATAACCAACCCCTAGACCTGTTTCAGGCTTGATTCTCATGCTAAAATGTCAGGGAGCCATATTGGGAGTCAGTCAGTCAACTAGCATTTATTAAGCAGCTACTTTGGGATGTAAAGTTTTCATAGAGGAGATGAGACCTGAGCTGGCATTTCTCCCTGTTGAGGTACAAAAATCCTCTGAAGAGAACTCCTTAAAAAGTAGAAGTGGCCAAATGGAAAAGGAAGGACAAAAGCTCACAGAAGAAAATAATTCCTTAAAATTTAGAATTGAGCAAGTGGAACCTAATGACTCTGCGAGACATCAAGAAACAACAAAACAAAATCTAAAGAATTAAAAAAAGCTGAAAATGTGAAATAGGTCACTGGAAAAACAACTGACCTGGAAAATAGATTAGGGAGAGATAATTTAAGAATATATTAGATTACCTGAAAGCCATGATCAAAAAATGACCTAGATATCATATTTCAAGAAATTATCAAGGAAAACTGCCTTGATATGCTAGAAGCAATGGGTAAAAAAGAAATTGAGACAATTCCTTCTTTGGAAGTTCTTTTAACTCTGCCCATTTTTCTTTTAGCCCTCACATCTGACCTTTCTCCTTTAACTACTATTGTCACAAGTGAACTCAAAGAATTGATTTCGATTCTAGGCCTGGCTCTACAGCTGTATGACTGTGGCCAAGTCACCTAAAACATACAATGTTAGAGCTGGGAAGGACATTAGAATATAGAATGTTAAAGCTGGGAGGGGCCTTAGAAGAATAAGAACACAGAATACTAAACATAGATTGAGCCTTAGAAATTAAAATGTAATTGCTGGAAGGCACCATCAAATGTTCAAGCTAGAAAGCATAGAGAGAAAGTAAGATCACAGAATTCTAGGGCAAGAAGAACCCTGGAAGAGAAAATATGAGAGCTAGAAGGAAGAACATCTAACTCCTTCCTTTCCAAATAAGCAAATAGATTAACTCTCTTCTCCGCTCTGGGCCTCTGTTTCCTCATCTGGAAAATAAGAGGGTTGAATGAGCCCATCTTCAGGGACTTGATGGAGCCCTGACACACTATGTTTTTATCTACAAATTTTCTTCCTCTCTGAATGCTCTCGGATAGGTTTCTGGAGTCAGAAAGGCTAAAGCCAAGAGCTCATTACGCAAAAGGGGGAAATTCTCTGAAAAGATCAGATGCATGAAAGGAATAATCATGTGGATGAAATCTCTGTGGTTTCCCTTCTAACCAATCTAGACCCAAGTAGAGCTGGCAGAGGGAGGAGCAGGCCGCCTCAGTCCACACCAACAGGTATCCTTGTCAAGGACTGATTCCTGGGAAAAACTGAAGGTGAAAAGTAGAAGAAGATCCAAAGCCTGGGTAGGTAAAAATCCTTTAAAAAGAGATCCCATCAGAGAGTGCAAATATTTGTGATCTTAGCTAAAGGGCAAACTACTCTTCCACCAGAGAGTATTACTGGTCCGAAGTCAGATCAAGTTTGAACCCAACTCGGTCACTAGAATGCCCGAATTCCCAGCCTTGGGACCCCTGGTCCCTCCCCAAACATCTCTGTACCTCAGCTTTCCCCACTGTCAACAATACTCTCTGCCCTGCCCATCTCACAGGGTTGTCCTGAACACGATGCTTTGTAGTCCTTAAAACCTTTGCACAAGCACCAAGAGACATTATTCTTCCTCTACAACCTTGGACACACTGAGTTATATCTTTGATCTCAGTTTCTTCACCTATAGAATAGGAAGCTCGTATTTGCTTCTTATCCCATGGAGCTGTTGGGAGGCTCAAATGAGCTGCTTTAGACCTAAGAAGTTCTAGGTAAATATCATTATCATTATCATTGCTTCATCATTAATCTTGTTCCATAAACTGTCACTAGCTGGCTATGGAGAGGCCCATGCCTTTTCTCCACTCCTCTCAGACTCTCTCCCTCTCCCCTTGGGTCCCTTTTATGCTCCATTTAAATCTATGTTACTTGTTTAGGGCTTCTCATTCCTTTCTCCTTTCCCATGTCTTTCTCTCTCTCAGCACTTTGGGACTGGGATAAATTATGTGACACCCTGGCATCCTGCCACTCTGTATTCCCAGCAACAAAGGCCACTTTTCAGGAAAGCCTGCCTCCTTCCTGAGATAGGCAGATGATACGCAAGCCAGGAGGGGAGGGGGTGAGGAGGATGACAAGTTCAAACAGCTTATGGGGTCCTGCTAGCAAAGGCTGAAAATGTCAAAGGGCATCGAAGGCCGAAAGCTGATCAAAAGCTGGACCACATCCCATATTGACTCACAGACACACATTTTGGGAAGAAAGATGAACTCCCCATCTCTTTCTCTGGCTATTTGTTCCTTCTAATTTGATACAAAAGCTGCCTCTATTCTAAAAGGCCATAGGACATGCTGGAGAGAGCCCTGGAGAGGGTAGAGAATCATCAGCTTGAAGTCCCAATTCCCCTGGTATGAGTTTTGTGACCTTGGGCAAATCACTTGACCCCTTCTTGATCCTTCCCAGCTCTAAGCCTATGCTCTGATATATGACAGACAAAGATGTCCTCAAGGCGATTTTTCCCACTAAGCGGGGGCAGTGTGGGACAAAGGAAAAAACATTGAATAAGACAAAAGAAAGGACACAAGAGTCAGAAAAGACAAGATTGTTATCTCAGCTCCAGACCCAACCACTTGGGGGGGCAAGACACTTCATCTCTAGACATCACATTTTCCTCATCAGAAAATCAGGGATAAAACAGAAGTAAGATGACCCAGTGGATAGAGAGGCAGCCTCAGAATCATGAGTTCAAGTCCTCCGTCTGGCACACACTGGCTGTGTGACCCTGGACAAGTTACTTAAGCTTGGTGCTCAATACACGTCTCTAGGACTCAAACAACAGAACAGTTGCCAGACTGTTGGGAAAGGGAATTTTCTTGTAGTTAATGCCTTATGCTGATGAAATCTCAGCGCTGACCCTAAAAAATGGAGGGTAACACTGGTACTGCCTGCTTTATAGCCCTTTGCAACTGTAAAGTACAACAGAAATGTGAATTGTCATTAAAAAATAAGGAACTCCTAGAGGAAAGGAAGGACTGAGCCACCACCCACAGTGTGCATGAGGGACAAATTAGGAACCAGATGTTCACATACCCTCCACCCCCAACTGTAGAATCAAATGAAATGATCTGAAATGAACTAATTGCTAAACAAATTAATTAACACTAACAAGTTAAAAAACAAAATAGTTTCTCTCTCTGTCTCTCTCTGTGTCTCTCTCTGTCTCTGACTCTGTCTTTCTGTCTCTCCTCTCTCTCTCTGTCTCTCTGTCTCTATCTCTCTCTCTCTGTCTCCATCTCTCTCTCTCTCTGTCTATCTCCTCTCTGTGTCTCTGTGTCTCTCTTTGTCTCTGTCTCTGTGTCTCTTTGTTTCTCTCTGTGTATCTCTATCTCTGTCTCTGTCTCTCTGTGTGTCTCTTTGTCTCTCTCTCTCTCTCTCTCTGTTTCTCTCTGTCTCTCTCTCTCTGTCTCTCTGTCTCTCCTCTCTCTCTGTCTCTATCTCTGTATCTGTCCTCTCTATGTCTCTCTCTGTCTTCTTCTGTCTCTCCTCTCTCTCTCTGTCTCTCTGTGTGTCTCTGTCTCTCTCTGTGTCTGTCTCTTTGTCTCTCTCTGTGTGTCTCTGTCTCTGTCTATCTCCTCTCTGTCTCTGTGTCCCTCTTTGTCTCTGTCTCTGGGTCTCTTTGTTTCTCTCTGTGTATCTCTATCTCTGTCTCTCTGTGTGTCTCTTTGTCTCTGTCTCTCTCTCCTTCTCCCTCCCCCTCAATTATGGATGCATTTGTAACCAGTCATGATAAAATAAGATTTTAAAACTGAAATCAACTTCTTTGATACTATAAAAATAGCTTTAACACAATTACATCTACAGCAAGAATAAGAAGGAACCAGACTCCGGGGGTGAATCTTTGCATTAAGTATTTCTTATAGAGACGAACATCACATTGAATTAACACACGGCTTTGGGAGCCATTCTCCAGCAGAGAAGTAAGCAAATGAGAGAAACAAACAAATATGAAGAGAAGAACCTGGAAACTACTGACAGCCATTTGAAAAGTGTTCAAATGGATAATAACCAGAGATATTGCCATTCAGAGATCTCTTCTATATCATCTTAGAACTATCAAAGTGTCAGAGAGATCAAAAGATAGAAAACCAGCACTGCCAAGGCTGTTGGAGAAGAGGCCCACTATTGAATTCGCTGCTGGAAGAGCAGTGAATTGCCCCAAATATTTTGGAAAGCAATTTGGAATCATGCAAGAAAAGGTAGAAGACTGGTCAAAGGCTTTGACCCACCGATCCCACTGCTGGATTTGTACCTCAAAGGAGATTATTGAAAAGAAAAATGAAACCAGCTGTAGAAAAATATTTATAGAATCAATTTTCATGAAAAAGTTGGAAACAAACCCCATCTCTGTTGTCTAGGAAACAGCTGAGCAGACTGTAGTAAAGGAATAAATAGTGGCATACCACTGTGTGGTCCAGCAGGACACAATATGAAGAAGT
This sequence comes from Trichosurus vulpecula, assembly GCF_011100635.1. Classification (NCBI taxonomy): domain Eukaryota; kingdom Metazoa; phylum Chordata; class Mammalia; order Diprotodontia; family Phalangeridae; genus Trichosurus; species Trichosurus vulpecula. The sequence goes on along the minus strand of NC_050576.1, from coordinate 14,611,996 downwards.
CAGAGAAAAATGGAAGACTAGTATAGACCGATGCAGAGTGAAGAAAGCAGAACCTAGGGAACAGTATCCACACTGATTGCAATGAGGGACATGAAGACCATTTTAAAAGGCAACAAAAATCAGATCGGAACCATTGGCCAATGATTGTGTGAATTTATAAGGCACACACCTTTTAAATCTTTTTAAAAACCACTAAAGTGAAATGTTTATTGCTATCAGTCACTGTCATTCATTTATGTTGTTTTGTTTACCCGTTTCCAGGGCTACTCTGGTTGTAAGAACACTGGGCTTTTGTATAATGGGTCAAAATGAAATTAAACATTTTTTTAAAGACCAGAGATATGTGTCCCAGCTGGTTTTGTAAGTGTGCTCACAGCCTCCACCAGCAGGAGCCATGACTTACATGGTCTTTGGGAGCCACTGCCACTGAAAACGTCATCAAGGCAGATGCTTGTTTTGTTTATATTCTTTATGCGTTGCTAGGCTAGTCCATCATTGTCTTCTCTGAAAATTTCAGGGAGAAAAAGAAAGAATATACACATATACAATATAATATAGATATGCTAGATATGTTTACATACACAGTATGCATACATTTTAGAATCATAGAATTGCAGGGCTAGAAGTGACCAAACTTGTCATTTTATAAAACTGAGGACAAGAGAAATACAGTGGCTGGCTCAAGGCAGCCCAGGTGGTAGTAGAGATGTGACCTTGCTTCATTCTCCTCTAGGTCCTGCTCCTGATTCTCAACTCCCTGTAGCTCCTTCCTCCGATTGGTCAGTGTCTCCTGCACCTCCACGGTAGGGATGCACCCAGGGCAGTACATTCCCTCCTTCACATCTCTCCAGGCTTCCCTCCCACCCTTTGGAACTTCCTTCTCCATCAGGCCCCTGTGCTGGTGTGTTCTCTCCCCCCATTATCTGCTTCCCCCCACTAACAGGTAAGCTGCTTGAGGACAGGGACTATCTTTATTTTTGTTTGTATACAACATTCCCAGTGGTCAGTACAGGGCCTGGCACATAGTAAGTACTTAATAAATGCTTATTGAATTAACTGGAACTCAAACAAAATTGTCTAAATAAACTTATACCGCGGTGGGGGGTGGTTAATAATAATAATGGCTGGCATTTAAATAGCGCTTTAAGATTTGCAAAACACTTTACAAATATCATCTCATTTTATCTTCATAGTAGACTTGGGGGGAGGTATTATTAGCCCCATTTTACAGACAAGGAAATTGAGACAGACAAAAGTTAAGTGACTGGCCCAGGGTCACACAGCTAGTAAAGTGTCTGAGTCAAGATCTGAACTCAGGTCTTCCCAACTCCAGGTCAGGCACTCTATCCCAGGTACTCACCAGCTGCCTGGACCCGTGATTTCACCCACGTAGGGAGCTCCCAGTGAGGAAACTCCCTCTGCTAATATAGATCTGCTCCTTCTCAGCAACTTAGAGGGTTAGCCAGAGAGAGCACTGACAGGTTGAAGAATTTGCCTAGGTCACACAGATTCTGTGTCAGAAGAGGGGCTTGACGCTAAGGCCTTTGTGGCTCAGTGGTCAGATCCCTATCCACTATACCACACACACACACACACACACACACACACACATACATATATGTATATAAACAAACAGGATGTTCAATAGATGAGAAAAAGCAAGGCTTCGTGACTAAGGCTGGGAACACCAGGGTTCAGGCCCTGCCTCTGACCCGTCCTGGCTCTGTGACCCTGCTAAAGCCATCCTTGCAGTGGCCTGGCCACCTCTCGAAGACTGTAAGTTGCCAAGAACATTGGGGGAGGGAGTGTCCTCACCTGGGATTTCCCCATGGAATCACAGGTTTAGTCCTTGCTCCCAAATATCCTGATAAAGCCTATAAACAGGAACCAGGTGTTAGACAATTCCTCTGTGCTCTGTGGTGGAAGGAGAGCTCCCTCAGAGTCAATAGTGAATAGAGTTGGCAGGAACCTTAGTGCCTGGACGATGTGTCCAGGACTGGGACGGTGGCAGCCCAGCTGCACCTGAGCCTGTCACATCTGGTAGACAGCATTCAGCTGTTGATAAACTGGAGGAATGATGACGGTGACAAAGAGCCTAAACCTCACGGAGCGTAAGCCAAGAAAACCACAGAGTGGTTACAAGAGGCTGTGCTTGGCCAAGAAAGGAGAGAAGTGGCAGCTTTGGAGGATCTTCGCTATATTTCCAAATAGACTTTGCAGAGATTCTTAACCTGAACTCCATGAACTTGATTTTTTAAAAACAACTATATTTCCATAAATGTTTTCCTTTATAAATCTATGTATTCTATTTTATAGATTTAAAAACTGATTGTGAAAAGGGCCCATAGGCTTCCACAGACCATACAAGGTGGCTATGACACAAAAGAGATTAAGAACCCCTGCTTTATGGAGCTCTTGAGCCAGGAGATTGGAGAGTTCTCTTCCCTTAGACCTGTAGGCCCCCTGTATTCTGAGAAAGGGACCTGAGTCTGGTAAAGTGACAGGTGGGACCCTAGTAAGCCAGCTCACCTGGGTTCCTCTTTAAGGCAAAAACAAATACTCGAAGAAAGGTGGGCATCTCTGGCTTTCTATGAGAAGCAGTGGATAGCAAAGGGCCAAGGTGGATCAAGGCCTCTAGAGTCCAGAACCCTGAGTCCTAGCCCTTGGAGAGATGTGGTACATGGTTTGGAGTCTGCTTGGCCCTTTCCCCTCCCAAACTCTTGCTCAAAATCCAGTGAACTGACCACAGATGGATGGTGTTTGCATTGAGACAGGGAGAGGCTGGGAGGTGCGTTGATGTTTAACCAGACATATCAGGACAAGAGCTTCACTCCCCCAGAGAACCTTGGCCCAGACTATTTTTAACCTTGTGAAGTAGCTAACAGCACTTGACAAGCTATGAATTGTCACATATCTCTTGAAGACGTGCAGACAATTAGCAAGGCACAAGCCCACTAGGATTTCTAGAAAAAGCACCTGTGGCGATGAGGCAAGAGGCTCTGGGAGAAAGAGTATTACTGGGCTGACGAAATGTCATGGGCCTTCAGAGCTTCCGCTGCTAAACTCTTGTGTCAATGACCCCTTTGGCAATCTGGGACAACCCATGGACCCCTTCTCAGGAAAATGTTTTTAAATGTATAAGATGAAATGCACAGTATTGTATACTGGAATGCAGTCATTAAAAAAAATAAGGTCACAGAGTCTAGGGTAAGAACCTCTGCATTAGACAGATGTAGTAAAATTTGGAGTCAGAGGGCCATGGTCCAAATCCCAGTTCTGTTCTTAGCATGGCGCCTGGCTCATTTGGTGTTCAGTCGTCTTCAGTTGTGTCTGACTCTCCATGACCCCATTTAAGGTTTTCTTGGCAAAGATTCTGGAAGGGTTTGCCATTTCCTTCTCCAGCTCATTTCACAGATGAGGAAACTGAGGCAAACTGGGTGAAGTGACTGCCCAGGGTCACACAGCTAGTGTCTGAGGCCGCATTTGGACTAATCCTAGGTCCAGTGCTCTATCCACTGCAGCATCCCCTACCTGCCCTGCCTAGCACACAGGAGGTGTTTAATAAATGCTTGATAATGGGTAGATTGATCACTACCCATGTGACACTGGGGAAATCACATGACCTCCTTAGGTCTCAATTTCCTTCTCCATAAAATAAAGGGAGAGGACAAGATGGTGTCTAAGGAGCCTTTCAGCTCTGAAAATTCAGTAATTCAAATGTATATGCTCATGTATATATGTTTGTATGCATATATATATACATACTCTATGTATATAGCCACATGTGTGACTGAACTTGGAACTTCATAAATGTAGGGAAGAAGGACCTCCTTCTGCCAATGCATATCTCTACCCATTCTCTAAATTAGAGACATCTAGTTGGTGAGGGGCACTTGAGAGTTGAATGGCTTCAAAGGTAAATGCCCTGGGTCCTACAGCCAGTGAGGGTCAGGGCTGAGTCTTGAACCTGTATCTCCAGACTAAGGCTGGTTCTGTAGCCTCTGGTCACCCTGCCAAGACACTGTATGACACACCACTGCATTTGTACCCCCACTCTCTCAAGCCTCTACCTCCATAATAGCATTCAGCTTCCTCATCTATATAACAAGGTCCTTTCTAGTTCTAAATCTTCCAATCTTACTAACTGGAGATGTTTAGCCTGGAGAGGAGACTGGAGTGGGACGTTCTAGCTGTCCTCATGCAGAAGAAGGATCTGGTCTGCTCTGCTTGATCCTGGAGGACAGAGCCAGGAGGTAGTTGACTCCCTAACAACGAGAGGCATCCAAATGTGGGACAGGCTGCCCCAAAGGAGGTGGAGGATTCCTTCCTGTTGCAAATCTTCAGGCCAAGACTGGATGACCACCTGTCCAGGAGCTTGGGAATACAGTGTGGATTGGTCTTGTTGGCCTCCGAGATCTCCCAAGATTGTATGATCCTGTGAGTGGGGTCCCATTTCAAGTGCTGATGGGAAAGATGAATCACTTATTGGTTTAAGTAAGACCCTGGCGTTCTGTCAATATGTTCATTCTGTGAAGCAAGCTCTGATGGGAAATACAGGGGATAGATTTATGTCATTCCAAGACATCCCCATGGAATGTGGGCCCCTTCTCAGGAAGCCAAGGCCGTCATAAGCTCCAGACATCAATTCACACTAACCAATAATTATCACCAATGATCAGACTGCCAAGATGGCCACATTTAATGAATTCCCGCCAGGGCGTGCTGCCTTGGGCTGTCGAGTAAAATCGAACTGGCTCACACAGGCTTCCCCAGAGTCTACGATTCTCTCCTTCCTCACCTCCACTTTCTAGATTCTCTCAGTCTGAAAAATGTGGGCACCAATAGTACCTACCTCCAAGGCTTGTTGTGAAGAAGAAATGAGGTGTCTGTAAAGTAATTTGCAAACATTAACATGCTATATGAATGTTAGACAACTAGGCAGCACAGTGGAGAGAATATGAAATTTGGAGTCAGGAAGTCCTGAGTTCAAATTCTGCTTCAGATACTTACTATCTGTGTGAGGCTGGACAGGTCACTTAAACTCTGCCTCAGTTTCCTCATCTTTAAAATGGGAAGAAACAACACCTACGCCCCACAGTTATTGTGAAGATTATATGAGATAATAAGGTGCTTTGCAAACCCTAAGGTGCTCCATAAATAAATACTAGCTATTGTAATAATCTGTTCAAGTACCAGCTAAAGTCCCACCTTCTAGAGGAAGCCTTTCCCCATCCTCCTTCATTCTAGTGCCTTCCTCCTGTTGACTATCTCCAATTTGTCATTATCTCAAGGATGAGACCCATATACAAAGTACAAGAAAACTCAGTGAAGGCTGGGTAGAGACAACCAGGGGGGAATTGGCACAGGCTTCCTAGAACAGGCAGCACCTGAGCAGAGCCTAGAAGGAAAATCTATATATCCTGAGGGATGGAAATAAAGAGGAAGGACATTCCAGGAATGCAGAGAGAAAAAAGGAAGAACATGCCAAGAGCATGACTAGAAGGTAGAGTTCATAAAGAACAGATGCAGTGTGTGCATCTGGGGTCAGTGGATCTGGGTTCAAATCCAAGCTCTGCCACTTGCTACTTCTGTGAACTCAGACAAGTCACTGTTCTCTAGGCCTCAGTTTCCTCATGTAAAATGAGAGGGATGAACACTATGACCTCTGAGGTTCCTTCTAGCTCTATGATCCTATAAGTAATTCAAAATAATGTTGGAAAGGGAGATAGTCTGGCTCTTAAATGCCAGACTAAGGACTTTGCATATTATCCTACAGAAACTAGGAGCCAAGGAAGAGTTTTAAATTGGAGGGAGGAGGGGCAGCTAGGTGGTGCAGTGAGTAGAGCGTTGGCCCTGGAGTCAGGAGGGCCTGAGTTCAAATACAGCCTCAGACACTTGACACATGTACTAGCTGTGTGACCTTGGGCAAGTCACTTAACCCCAATTGCCCTGCCCAAAAAAAAAAAATTGGGGGGAGGAGAAAAGTCGTGTGGTAAGAGTTATGCCTTAGAAAAATGATAGAGGCTGCTGGGTAGAAGACAAGGGAGTGTTCATCTACTTAAGAGGATGAATTTGCTAAGCACTTTAGAAATCTTCATGTGTATGTAAAGACTATCCTTTCTGTAGATGCCAGCATATTTTTCAGCTTGGTGTTTTGATAGCATAATTATAAGTCATTTTTATTAACTCATTAAAATGAGACCTCTACCAGGCAGCTTATGAGATTGGCCTAGCTCCCAGTGTTCTGTATACTTCAAAGTAAGAATCTGTATAACTAGATGTTACAACAATTTGGCTAGTGGTTGCTGTGGGGGTGGAAGACCAACACAAGCCCAACAACAAGATTGCTTCCAGCACAGGTTCTTTTGATCTGCTTTACTAAGGAAAGCAACATTAAGGGGTTAAAAATCTTACTTCAATCCAACATACAAATATCATTCACATAGTTCAGGGGGAAAAGCCAGCACCCTGAACTTCAGAGCAAATACAAACAAATTACAAACATACATTATAATTCATAGTTAACAAGAAACCATCAATGTCTGGGTTGACGAGCCAGGAGGCTCTTACAGTGGCTACCCAGAGTCCCATGTGAACACTCCTCTAGGAGTGAAAGCCTCAAGCAGATAGCTATGTTCTCTCTTTTTATACAGTCTTTGGATGTCATCAAACATCATCTGAGCGACCAGAACTTAGGCTCCTACTATTGGCTCTGGTCTTAGCAACTCCCCTTAGGACCCTGAGGGCTTCCCGCCTCTCTCAAACTAGCTAACTAGTTTTCTAACCAGCCTGGGGCTTTGCACCTAGTAACAAAAGTGTGTGGGCCTGGGGCTTAGCACCTAGTAAGACTCAATCAAAGAGACTTAATTAATTTATCATTCTAAAACAGTAAGAAAGTCCCACCTTAGTTATCAATGCACCAGATAACCTTACAGTTGTAAAGGACCTTGGGAAGAAAGGAAAGAAACAAGCATTTATATAGCACCTACTATTGTGAGGCACTATGCTAAGTGCAAGGGGGACAAAAAAGGGTAAAGATAATTCCTGCTATGGAGGAGCTCACAGTCTAATAGAGAAGAAACAGAGAAACAGATATCAACAAAGAAAAGAATGAAGGGAAAAGAAGATGGCCTGGTCATGCCGTGATATCAACAGATATCACCCACTGGGCAGCCCACATAAACTGCACTGGTATCTTCACACTGCCAAAGAGAGATCAAGAAATGCCTCCCAGCATGTGGAGTGGATTTCCTGTGGTCCGTTTATGAGAAGAGAGTGGTGAGTCCATGCTATAGCTCAGCATGAATGAGTGATGATCTACATTGCTGGACAGAATAGCGACATGGGTGAGATCATAGATCCTCTGGACAAAGTCTTCAAACCTTGATAAAATGGAAGGATGCCTGTGCTCTCTGTGGTTTCCATAGTGTGTTAATGGTCTTTAGTTATAGATTTACATATGACAGATGTCTAGCATTTGCAAACAAAAACTGGGTTCAGAGCAAGGGAGAGTTGGTTGTACAAAAGGGGATTTGTTTTTTCAAGTTCACTTAGAAACTTCAGAGGTCAGCTCACTCAGCCTCTGGAGTTTACTATTTAAACTATCATTTTCATTATAAATAAAAAATAGTCTCAACAAAGATAAATGGCACAGTGTAGATCGTGGTTGTGTGTGCGGTTTGTCCTTCATTCTGGAAGAGGACCATGACATCAGGGAGATGGTGACAGGACTTGTAATGAATTGAATTTGAGTGAGGGAGGGCTGTGCTAAGTCAGCAGCCTCACTTTCTCCTCTATAGCCATCTGGGTCCAGTGTCCAGATATCAATCAGGATGACTGGAGATGGCCCAAGATGCAGTGGGATACCTTGGCCCTTTTAAACTTAGGTCTTTCTGAGTTCTCACTTTGAGTGAGGCAACACCCATTCAGTGAATAGACCTATTCAGCACAGTGTAGACAACACTGGCTCTGGAGTGAGAGAACCCAAGCTCAAATCCGTCTCTGACATTTGCTACCAGTGTGACCTTGGCAAGTCACTTAATTTCCCTTGCCTCAGTTTCCTTACCTATAAAAATGAGGGGGTTGGGCTAGATAGCCTCTGAGCTCCCTTTCAGTTTTAGATATATGATTTGCCGGTCCAAAATAAAATCCACACTACTATACTCCCAGAACTACTTACAATAAAAATAAATCAAATAATAGTATTTGTTCCTGTTTTTGTCTCTTTGCCGTTTTCCCGTCCCTATCACTATAGGTTACAGGAGGTAGAGGTGGAAAGGCCTTTGGAGAACTTTTAGTCCAACTCTCATTTCACAGACAAGGAAGCTGCTAAGGGAAATGGCAATGTTTAGCCTATAAAAGGGAAGATGATGTGCATGGGGAGGTAGGGTTCTTCAAACATCTGACGGGTTCAGAGGTGGAACCAAGATGGCGGAGTAAAGGCAAATATCTGACTGGTTCTCATGGAGAGAAAGGCCTGGCCATTCTGCCCAGCCCTGGAAGGAAGAACTCAAACCAATGAGCAGAAGGTACCAAGAGGAAGATTTCAGATCAAGTCTACTAATGACAAAGCTGTCAAAAAGGGGAATGGGCCACTTTCACCAGTAGAGGGTTTCACCTCACCGGGGGTCTTCCAGCAAGAACTGGATTCTATTCAGTTAACATTTATTAAGCACTTATGTGCCAGGCACTGTGGGCCAGGCATTTGTTGGGCATGGTATAATTAATATTGAACTCACTGTCATAGGGTGGACTAGATTGCCTGAGGTCTGGGACCTCCAACTTCTTAGATCTGATGATTTTACAAACCATACTCTTCCCTTAAAAAGCACTCTAGAAAAGAGGTGCTCTGTTAGAAAAAGAAGAATCTAAACTCCCAAAGGGACCCACCCATTGCTTACTGCCTGCCAGACTGGGGAGGAATGGATCCTGCCCAGAAGCCGGAGCTCAGGGACTTTCCCTATGGTCCGCATGGACAATAAGCACAATCAAAGCTTTGGGCCTAACCTCACACTGCAAGATTTGCAGAACACAGTCTTCAAGGGGAACTGGATGTCCAGCTTGGTATTTCTTTCCAGGGTCAAGAATAACCAAGGGGAAATCCCCACAAACCCTGAATGAGCACCAGCCATGTACCCAGCATAGTGCCAAGGCTCAATTTATTTCTCCCCCCCCGCCCATCAGCAAGATGCACTTAATGAAGAGGCAGCATGATGGTATTGAACTAAGATCCAGAAAATCCAGGTTCAAGTGTGACCTTGAACAATTCACTTCACTTCTCTGGGCCTCAGTTTCCCCATCTGTAAAAGTGAAGGTATTGGTCTAAAGGGCCTCTGAAGACAAAACCCATGATCTAAACCTATCAGACTTAGCGTTAGGTCTGGTTGGAGTGTCCTCTGCCTCTTACTAATGGTGCAACCACAGTCAAGGCACTGAAGGGTGGGCCTTATTTCTCTTGCCTGCTCAATGGGGATAATAACATTTATCTCATGTATTTCACAGAACTGCTAGAGGACACTCTCTTTGTGAAGTCTGAAGTGCTTCAGAAGTACCAATTACGACGATTCTGTTCTACGAGCAACAACAACCTGCAGGGAAGTGGAATGGACCCCCATAATAACTACTTACAAATATTCCAAGGAGCCACCATTTCCTCATTACAGCAAAATCCCAGTGTGGGAACTCACTCCACCAAGACAGATCACCACTCAATCTGTGATCTATGTATTAGGGAGTTGTCGGAGGCTCTAAGAGGCTGTGACTTTCCCAGGGTCACCCAGTTAATAAGTACCAGTCTCTTAATATATATATATATATATATATATATATATATATATATATATATAAAAGCTTTATTAATGCCCTTCCTTTTTACGATACAAACATTTCCAGCTTCCCCATCCCAAAAGAGCTCTCTTGAAACACAGTAACACAATATAACAAAACCAACCAGAAGAGTGACTTCATCTGAAAATGCAAAGTGCATGAAATATTCCACACCGGTGGCCCCTCTCTCAACTTTTTAGAAAAGCATTGTTAATTTTTAAGAATCTCCTTTTTCTCCTTCCCACCCCTCATGGGAGAAAAGAGAAAAGAAAAAACAAACTCCTTGTAATGGATAGGTATTGTTGAGCAAAATCGATCCCCTCATTGGCTGGATGTCACCTTTGACATGTTAGGAAAGAAGAATTTCTGCCTGGCAGAGATCATGGGGTCAAAGACCCGGAGCAGGAAGGAACTTTCCATCAAATCCAACACCCTTATCTTACAAATGAGGAAAATGAGGCTCAAAGATAAAATCAGTTGCCCAAGATCACCCAGGTGGTAAGTGGAATTTTGACTCAGTCCTCCATGTCTGAACTCAGGATAGGCTTGAGTTAGGATGGGCTCTGTGAGACAGTAGTTGACTTGGGCAATGGGTGATCCTATTGGGCAAGACGATGGAGACATGGGGTGGGAGAGCAGCTCTACAGAGTTTAGGGTCTAATTGACTAGTCTGCCCTTTGAGGGAGGTTGGTCTTTACCTGAGAGTGTGCGACCAGAAGAAGGAGATAAGGTTTCAATTTGGAGAAAAAAACAAAACACTTCAACAAAATCAGGTGACACACACCTGCCCCTCAATCTTCCTGTGCACATGTGAACCCATCCCCAACAGCCAGGGGAGAGGGGAACACATGTAAAACAAATTAAAAAATGGAGCCAAAAAGGGAAGATGCCCCCAGTCAGAAAGAGTAAGGAAAGAGAAATAAAACTGCTGCCCCAAGAATAAACTGTCCCCAGGAGCACGCATTTCCTGGTTGAGTCCAGGCCAAAAATATGAACAAAGAAATCTGGTTGATACCAGTTAGAAGCCACATGCTGCAGGGAGAGGCAGTTTGGTCTAGTAGGAAGCACAGTGAACCAGGAGTCAGCAGACCTGGGGTCTAGAACCAGTCTGGACTCTGCCACTGACTCAATGTGGAGACTTAGGGAAGCTCAGCAAACATTTCTCAAGGGCTCACTGTGCAGGGGATAAGAATAGCAGCGGCTAACACTGATATAGGCTTTAAGGTACGTGCAGAGTTCTTTACACACATCATCTCACTGGAGATAACCCTGTGAAGAAAGAGCTAGTATTATTTGACAGATAAGAAAACTGAGTGACAGAGGCTAAGGGATTTGCCCAGGAGCACACATACAGTAAGGGGCTGAGGTGGAATCTGCGGCCAGGTCTCCCGATGCCAAGGCCATCACTCTTCATGACATCACAGAACAAAAGAATGACTTCAAGTAAACAGTGCTCAGGGAATGGGAGGGTGGTGGCATCATCAGCTGAAGGAAGAGAATTAGGCGGAAAAGCCACTTTTGAGGGGGAGAGAAAAAGCTTTGTGGGGCAGTGGAAAGTGCTTGATTTGGAGACAGGATCTGGGTGCGAATCCTGTCTCTGCCACTTCCTAACTGCATGGGACAAGGTGACCTCTAGCTGATCCCCTCAAGCAGCGTTGATTAAGTACTGAAGTGCCATGTGCTGTGCCAGGTGCTAGAGATATAAATCCAATGAATAAAACAATCTCTACTCACAAAGGACTTAAAACAACAAATGTCTGTATCAGTACATAATGAATAGATATAAAAAGAATGTTGCTACTGTTTAGTTGTTTTCAGTCATATCCAACTCTTCCTGACCCTATTTTGTTTTTAGCAAAAAATACTAAAGTGGTTTGCCGTTTCCTTCTCCAGCTCATTTTACAGATGAGGAAACAGGCAAACAGGGTGAAGTGACTTGCCCAGGGTCATACAGCTAGTCAGTGTCTGAGGTTGGATTTGAACTCAGGTTTTCCTGATTCCAGGTCTGGTGTTCTACCCATTGCACTGCCTTGTTGCCCCAACAAAAGTTAGGAAGGGAGAGCACTGGCAGTTCAGGGATCAGAAAGCATTTTTTTAGAAGATGGTAAGTGAGCTTCCCTTCTATAGCTAAATATCCACAGCTTTCACCTTAGAAACATTAGGAAAATTCTCTGGGCCTGCAGATTATTTGGGGGCAAAAAAATGGCACTAAATTTTGTCTCTGTCACTTCTTACCTGTGTGACTTTGGGTAAATCACTTCACCTCTCCAGATAGACCTCAGTTTCCCTATCTGTAAAAAGAGGAATTTAAGCCAGATGGACTCTGGAGACCTTCTAGTTTGAGATCTATTATCCTAAACTGGGTTTCTCTGTTTCAAAGGAGGTTTCGGTGACAAGGGTTGAGAGGGTGGTGATACTGGCAAATGGCCTAGGTGAACAAAAGCATATAAATATTTGTAAAGTCAGCTGCGGAATGGCATCTACACTCTACAATGCATGACTAAAGTTACAAGACTATATCCACTTAGTGCTTGGGAGTCTTTCTCAAGGACAAGCTTTGGCAAATCCTACCAAGCTGGAAGAGTTTCAAGTGTTAGCCCAGTGAGTGACTATGTGTACGTCTCCAGCGAGGAGCAGCCTCACTGTGGTTTGGGAGCCTCATGACCAGGAAGTTAGCCACCAAGTGTTACATTTTTTTAGTCACAACTTGTGAACTTACGAGTGCTGCCTCCTGAGGCAGAGATGGGGGTGAAGGGCATGTTCTCTCTCTTTCTCTGTCTCTCTATGTGTCTCAGTCTCTCTCTCTCTCTCTCTCTCTCTCTCTCTCTCTCTCTCTGTATGTGTAGCACATTCTCAACAATTAAATACTTCCCATCTCACGGGAGCCCTTTGAGGTAAAGTAAAGCATCATGAGCCCCACTCTACAGATGAGACACTTAAGTCCTGCAGAAGGGAGGTGACTTGCCCAAGCTAGTAAGTCACACCACCAAGACAGAGCACTCAAAGGAGCAGAGGCTGTTTAGCTTCACCAGGCCAACTCTGAGGGAAGATTTAGTCACTATGATAACAATGGAGGCAATGTGTTACAGCACAGAGTGACCTGGCCTCAGAGTCATGAAGACCTGGGTTCAAGTTTCATCTCAGATACCTGTAAGATATGATTAAATGTAATGAGACTAAAGATCACTTGTAGCTTGGAAGTCTTTCTATGTCAAGCACAAGCTTTGACAGGTGATGTGACTTTTAGCAGCAATAAGCTTAAATGTCTCAGGGGCCCAGGCAACTCTCAGCACCTTCTATTCTTAGAGAAGCTGCTGGTTTGCATTATCTGAGGGAGTTCTTCATTGGGGAACTCTCCAGGGGTGAAATCACAAGTCTAGTTATGATGGACGGGTGGATAGATGAATAAATGGATGGATGGATGGATAAGTAGATGGATAAATGGATGGATGGAAAGATAGTTGAATGGATAGATGATGGATGGATGGATGGATAGATGCATGGATGGGCAGATGGATGGGTGGGTGGGTGGATAGATGGATGGATAGATGGATAAGTGGATAAGTGGGGAGATGGTTGGACAGGTAGATAGATGGATAGATGATAGATAAATGGATGGATGGATGGATGGGCAAACAGACAGAGAGATCTTCACAATCACAGAGCACTTTGTAGCCGTTACCTCATTTGATTCTCACAACCATCATGTTAAGTAGACTGAGTAGGTGGTATTATTCCAATTTCATTTTTATTTTCTGTTTGAAATTCTCTCCTTCCCTCCACCCTCCCCCACCCATTGAGAAGGCAATAAATACGATACCCATTATACATACGAAGTCATGTAAAACATATTTCCATGTCCAGGGATGGGGCTTGGGGATAAGAGAAAGGTTAAGTGTCCTGCCCCTAGCTACAAAATTGAGGAAGCAGGATTTGAACCCAGATCTTCTTGACTCCAAGTCCAATACTATCTGTCCAGCCTGCTGCTATGGCCCTCTGTGAAATAGGTAAATATTTCAAACTGGAAGAAATCACAGAACTCATCTGTGATATTTGTGAAAGTTCTGAGTATAGTTCCAGGCCCATACAAGGCACTGTATAAATGCTCGCTCCCTTTCCTTCCCTTCCCCATCTAGTCAATCTCCTCATTCCAAGGAGGAGGATGAGGAAGTCTTGTCGACATCTGAACCCAGGCCCCTGCCTTCAAATCCAGTCCCCAGTGCTAAGTCCAGTCCATTTTGCTAAGGAAAAAACAGCTGTCAGGAGGTTCATGGATTTGCTCAGAGTGTCCAAAGAGGGATCTAAATCAAAGCCTCCTGACTCTCAAATCAGTCCTTTTCCCACTGTCCCTCACTGCCATTCAATGATGACAGAAAGATTTCTTTCTCAGCATTTTCACTTGAGTTTTGTTCTAGGAATGAAGGATCATACAATCTCTAGAATGATATTAGATCTGGGCCGGCAACAGTTGTCAAAGCAAATATCAGGATGAAAGATTGGGAGCTAGAAAGGCCCTCATTTAGTTGCAGAAATGAAAAAAACTGAGGCATCCAGAGGGAATTGGTTTGTCCAGGTCACCCAGGTAGTAACTGAGGTTACAAAAGAGGAATCCCCAGGTTCCAAGGAGCCACATTTTTAAAGACCCCGATAAGTTGGAAATTAACCAGAGGAAGACATTGAAGATAGAGAAGGGCCCATGGACCACACCATACTTGGACTGGCTGAAGAAAATGGGAATGCTTAGCCTGGAGAAGGGAGTAGGGGAGGGGAGAGACAGGATTGTTGTCTTCAAGCATCTGAAGAGCTATTGTGGCAGAGCCTTTGGGCCAATTCTGTTCGGCCCCCTGCAGGAAGCAACAAACCTGCTGATTTGGGTTGGATATCAGGAAAATTTCCTAATGCTGAGATCTGTCCCCAAGTAGAGCAGGTTGCCCCAAGAGCTGGTAGATTCCTCCTCCTTGATGGTCTACAAGCCAAGGCTGGGAGAGCGCATGCTAGAAATGCTGTGGGAAGATACTTGGCCTCTGATCATCCACTCCCCGAAGGACCGAAGTGTTCAGTTGTCCTTTGTGGCTGATAACAGTGGAGCTTATTTCGGGATGAAGACAAACAATGGCCCTATAGGTTAGAGAACGCTGCCGAGAGAATCAGATGACCTGGGCTGTCTCATCCTATCTCTGCCAGCAATGCATTGCCTGAAAATTCTCTCGAAAGTGCTTCGGAGTTTTGCAATTCTATGAAATCCTATGACTAATTAAGTCATTGCAAGAGTCAGACAGAAAGCTATTCAGCAGCACACAGGTAATAAATTATAGTACTGTCTCAATTTCAGGGCCTTTTAAACTAAGTTTCGATCCTAAAGGTTTTTTTTTTAAAGATCAGCATGTCAAGATCCTAAAGGAGTTAAATGTACCCAGTGACTCTTAACCTAGAAATCACTGGAGCCAAGGAACATGATAAAGCAAAGTAAAATCCCTGATGTCCAATTCAATCCTCCTTTTCCTTATATAAGTAGCAGCCTATAAGTGGGTGTGACTCACAGGTTTGTAATGCAGTAAGATGTCACTTTATCTCATACAGTGCCAGTAATCCAAATTATACTATTGCAAAACCCTTTAATAGTTGCAGCATGTGTAGCTGGCAACTTTCCTAGCCCAGGCCAGCCTTGGCTGGAGACTAGAAGTAGCACAGAAGAAAACTGGCAAGGAAAGACTTCTGTGTCCTCAGATATGGGCCAGATGTACCCCCAAGGGTGGGCACCTTGTGTCCCTTGATGCATCTCATCTCTCCCTTTCGTGCTCCATAATAACAGTACTTTGAAAGTTTTCAAAGTGTTTTATAGACATTATCTCTCAGTTGAGCCTTACATCATCCTTGTAAGGTGGCCTCTATTATTATCCCCAGTTTGCACTGAAGCTCAGATGGGTCCAGGGACATACAGCCACTAAATGTAAAAGATGAAATTTGAACATGTCTTCCTGCCTCCACAGTATAGTCAGTAAGTGGGTGAATAAACATTTATTAAGCACCTACTGTGTGCCAGGCTCTATGGCTATATAAACAATTGGAAAAAAAATAATCTGGATGATTTTTGCCTTGAGCTATAGTCATAGCTCAATAAGGGGCCATTACTCTTACAAATAGCCTTGGAGGGAGGCACTTTTAGCTAATGTTACCCTGTTCAAGACCAGAGGTTAAAGGGCTACAAAGCTAGTAAGTGTCAGAATGCAGAGCCTCCTGTCTCCAGATCCTATGTGCCAACACTGTACCAGCCAGTCAACAAACATTTATTAAGCACCTACTATGTGGCAGCCAACACATTGTCTCTACAGTACAGAGTTACAAAGTAATGAATTAGTTAGATGCCTAGACCAGGTGTCTTTTGCCTCCAATAATATGCCCGTCCTTGTGAAGGGGTCATTAGCATCCCTAAGAGCGAGCTTCTGTGCTGGAATCACTGAATCCCAGTGGGAAGAAATCCCAGAGGTCAGTTGGTCCCAATCAAACCAGAGTCCCCTCGACATCATCCCCAATGTCTGGTCATTGTGTTTCTGTTTGAGAGCTTCCAGTGACAGAGAACCTAACACCTTATAAGGCAAGGTGTTTCCCAGTGGACAGTTACAACTGTTTCTTAATATTGAGTCCTGATCCACCTCTTTGCACATTTGTTGCCCCCTCTGGAGCGAACCAATCTTGTGGATTAGTCCACAAGACAGCCCTCCATACACCTGAAGGCCATGATTATGCCCCTCTTCCCGACATTTGGCATAGTCCACTGAAGATCTTACCCTATATGACACAGGATATGGGAAGATAATTGGCTAATAAGAAACTCTTTCCATTTTATTCCTTAGAATCAAACAATTCCAAATTGAGTCTAGACCTTTTTGGACCTTGGTTGTCTTATATATTCCATGCTTCTTACTTGACATCAATCATTTGACATGCTAGGCACCTTGCTAGCCACTGGGGAAGTCCATGTCCCTCAAGGAATTTCAGTGGGAGGTTGAATCTCCTTTAAATACTCTTCACTCTCAGTGAAGATACTAGATTTCCTGATTTCTCATCCCAGATGCCTCCCAATCTTCTTCCATCACTCCCCTCCCCCCACAAGTCTTTTCTCTAGCCTGTAGTCATCACTGCTACCAAAGAGCTATTTGGGGCTTCTCCACCTGTTGTTCCCTTTATTCTTGGCATCAGCTGTTTCCCTCAGCCCTCCCACCCAGGCCCAAGCCTTGCTGGGGACAACAAGCAGGGGCAGGGGGGTGGAGAGAGGGAGAGATTCTTAGGTTGTGTCACCCTCTCCATTGCAGCACCCCCTTGTGTATACAAGGACCCTCTACAACCATAGGTTTTGAAGAAGAAAAGCTATAAAGGTTTTCTGTAGGACAACTCATTGGAAAAATCTCATTTAAGAGTAAGCTGTTTCATTTCTTAGGGTCTTTAACTTCCTTAAAAGTTAAAGTCAGGTGTCAGCACCTCCAGGAAGTCATTCTAGAACTGCCACCTGCAGGCAGCATGGCCTACTGGAGGAAGCTCTCCTCAAAGCCTAGAAGATCTTGGTTCAAGGCCCACCTCTGCCACATTCCAGCTGTATGTGAGTTTAAGCAAGTCACTTCATCTCTCAGGGTTCCAGGTAAATCTAATCCAATCCACTAAGCATTTCTTAAATGTTGTGCCAGGCACTGTGCTAAGCACTGGGGATACAGATATTCTTTTAATAAAAAGAAAGTACCTGCCCTCAATGAGCTTCCAAACCAAAGGGGGAGACAGCACACAAAAGGAGGTAGGAAAGGGGGGCAGAAGAAGGTGGGACACCAAGGAATACCCTGCAGGGGCCACCTTGTTCCATGAAAGTAAAACCAGACATGGCAGCAGAGGCACAGTAGAGTGATCTCAGAGTTCATCTTCTGCCCTCTATAAGGGAAGGCATTGGGAGGAGTTTGGTCCTCTACCTCTGGCCCTCCCAACAGGGGAGAGCAGGCTGAAGGAGGTAGAGTCAATCAGGCTTAAATTAGCAGAATGGTGGTGAGTTTAGCCTGAGAAAACCATCTTATTCCTGTGGAGATGAAACCAGGAAGGGTATAAGATACAAGGTGGACTCTCTAAGACTATAAGTTGTAGAAGAGGTGCCAACCTGCACTGGTAGAGGGGGTTTTCCTCACTTGAGAGTTCCCTCTACTGAGGAAGCCACTCAATTTAAATATAATCATTTGAAGATTGTAGGTCCACTCGTGTGTTTATGTTTCATCATGGCTGGGAGGCAACCTATGACTTTCAAAGGCTCCATCAGCAGAACATGGCCCTGGTGAGTCCTAATAAGAAGGAAAGGCTTCAGAGTCTGGGCTGACAGTGAACTGCTGACTGCTTCTCATGTGCAATAACAGACTCACAAGAACAGACTATTAGAGCAGAAAGCACCTGGAGATGATCTAGTTTAACTTCCTCTACTTATGGTTTAAGAGGTTAAGCAATTTACCCAACATCAAACAGGTAAGTAAATAACAACATTAGGGATACAAATAGAAGCATGTATTCAAGGAGCTCATATCTTAACTGGAGTAACCAACACACCACCACCATCATCATCATCTTCACCACCATCACCACCACCACCATCACCACTACCATAACCATCATCATCATATCACTATTATCCTCACCATCATCATCATCATCACCACCACCAGGTGTAGGCCCAATCTCTTTTTAATTTACTTATCTACATATACTATCTCCCCCATTAGAAGGCAAGCTACCTGAGGGCAAGAACTTTTTTTGTCTTTCTTTGAATCCCCAATACTTAGCACACAATAATTGTTTAATAAATCATTGTTGGTCTACAGTTCTCCTTCCTTCTTGAATTATCTTGTATTTCCATATCAGTTTCCTTAGTGTATTCCTGTGTTTTCCCTTTCCTCCCCCTTCCACCTCCTTGAGAGCTTAAGTCTATCCAGGATACAGACTGCCTCTCCTTTTCATTGTAGCCCCAGCCTGTAGCAAAATGCCTGACAGAGAGCAAGCCCTTACTAAAGCAGGTAGGTATGGAAAATTCATCCTGTTCTCCCTCCATCAGGCTTCAAGGGGCAGAATCCACTATTTATTACTCACTGGTGTTTGTTTACAGGAAGCAGTAGTCAGATTCAGGGAATTTCCAGTATAAGTCAAAATATCAATGTTATTCAAAATTAATTTATCATGGCAGCTTTCACATACATCACCAGAAATAGAAATCATCCTACTCTAGTACCCCCAAAATTCAGTATCTGGCCTTTCCCCACCTTCTACCATCCCATCATCCCTATGCTTTGGGTAGTGGAGTCTGGCCAAATTTGCAAATATGGGTTTTGAAATGTTTATATTTCAAAGTGACAAACTGGGAGGGAAGACTATAGATTGATCTCAATTTAAATATAATCATTTGGGGATTGTAGGTCCACTCATGTGTTTATGTCTCATCGTGGTTGGGAGGCAACCTATGACTTTCAAAGGCTCCATCAGCAGAACATGGCCCTAGAGAGTCCTAATAAGAAGGAAAGACTTCAGAGTCTGGGCTGACAGTGAACTGACTGCTTCTCATGTGCAATCACAGACTCAAAGAACAGACTATTAGATCAGGAAGGACCTGGAGATGATCTACTTATGGTTTAAGAGGTTAAGCAATTTACCCAACATCAAACAGGTAAGTAAATAACAACATTAGGGATACAAATAGAAGCATGTATTCAAGGAGCTCATATCTTAACTGGAGTAACCAACACACCACTACCACCATCATCATCTTCACCACCATCACTACCACCATCATCACCACTACCATAACCATCATCATCATCATATCACTGTTATCCTCACCATCATCATCATCACCACCACCACCACCACCACCACCACCACCATTATCATCATCACCATCACCATTATCATCATCACCATCACCATTATCATCACCACCACCATCACCACCACCATCACCACCACCACCACCACCATCATCATCTTCACCACCATCACTACCACCATCATCACCACCACCATAACCATCATCACCATCATATCACTGTTATCCTCACCACCATCATCATCATCACCACCGCCATCACCACCACCACCATCACCACCACCATCATCTCCACCACCACCACCATCATCACCATCACCATTATCATCATCGCCATCATCATCATTAGCATAGCTGATATTTATACAATACTTTAAGGTTTATAAATCATTATAATTGATCCTCACAATGTCTCTATGATATATGGGCTATTATCTCCATTCTTGCATATTAGACAACTGAGGCTCATTGAAGTCAAGAGATTTGACCACACAATTAGTAGGTATCTGAGGTGGGATTCAAACCCATGCTTTCCTGAATCAGACTCAGGCAGAGCACCTCATGCAAACTGTGTATTGTTGTATGGAAGAGCTATCAAGGGAAGGATCAGCATGACATCACCCAGCCTGATTGAAAGCACTTGGCTTCAAGGAGCTTCAGTTTCCTCATCTGTAAAATGAGGGTAGTAGTGATGACACTCACTCCCTCAACTTTGGGGGAAAAGTGTCCTGCAAACGTGGAGTGCTAGAGAAACACAAACTCTTATAATCCCCAAGATGCGGCCTGGCATGAAGCACATGTTTAATAGATGCTTGTTGAATTGTGTTAAATTTATCCTTGAAGTACTGTCGGAAGCATAAAACCTAGTTTCTAACCCTCAGGCCCAAAAACAATACTCTAAATAAAAATATTCATTAATTCATTCATTCATTCCGCAAACACTTATTAGACAGCTGTTAAACATTATTGTGCCAGGCACTATTTGTGGTACTGGAGATACAACAACCCAGAACAAAAACAAACCCTAACAACTCTGCTTTTACCTTCTTTTATGTAACATGTAATATAATATAATATAATATATGTCATATGATTATATTATAATATTTTATTCTATTCCATATATTTTTTCAAATAGCAAGTATTTCTTTTTCTCTCCCTTCTCCTTTTCCCCATTTTGAAAATAATAGAAACAAAACCTCCGTAACCAATATGGAGAGTCAAACAAACGAACTCCCTGATCCTCTACTCCCACACACGTGTGTCTCCTTCCTGCATCTCTGTCAGGAGGTAGGCAGAATGCATCATCATTGGACTTCAGATTCACAATCGGTCATTGCATTGATCAGAGTTCTACCATCTTGCAAAGTTGTTTATTTTTGTGATGTTATCATTGCATAAACTATTTTCCCAATTCTGCTCGTTCGCCTCTGCATTAGTTCATACAGGCATTCCCAAACCATTTCTTTGTCATTTCTTCAAGCACAAGAGAATGAACGGCCATTTGCTCTGCCATACTTTGACTTGTGACTGCCTCTGGAGTTTCCAGTTTTTTTGCTGCTACGTAAGTTGCCATAAAGAGTTTTGTACACATGGGTTGCCTTAACAAACTTACATACTACTGGGTGATAAAATAAACTGTCTTTAATTTTTTTTAAAAAAGACACTTAACTGAAGAAGACTTGACACTTTGGGAATAAAACAATTTGGCCATTCTGAGAAGGGACATAACAGAATGGTAACATCACTGAGCCTGGAGCCAGGGTCCCAGGTCACAATCCCAGCTCTGCCACTTGCCGACTGTGTGATGGGCAAATCACTGAATGTCTCTGGGGCTCGGGCCCAGTTTTATGAGGCTTGAATGCAGAAAGTTAACGTAGCCAGGAGTTCCAGATGAAAGCTTTCTGTACACTTTAAAGTTGTTGTGTTTGTTTAGTTGTTTCTGTCATGTCAGACTCTTTGTGACCCCATTTGGAGTTTTCTTGGCAAAGATACTGGAGTGGTTTGTCATTTCCTTTTCTAGTTCATTTTACAAATGAGAAAACTGAGGCAAATAGGGTTGAGTGATTTGTCTAGGGTCACACAGCTACTGTAAGTGCCTGGGGCTGGATTCAAACTCAGGTCTTCCTGACTCCGGGCCCAGTATCCCATCAACTGTGCCACCTAGCTGTCCTTAAAGTTGTAGACAAATATAAATGTGATCCAGTTGGACAAATTCTTACCAAGCAACCACTGTATGAAAGGAATGGGGGGCACTGAGGGTACAACATTTTTAAATGAGACCCTTTTCAGCCTCCAAGAGCTTACACTCTGCGAGCAGAGAGGATGCAGGACCAGACAAGTCTAGTGCAAGGTTTGGGAGGGAAGGGGTGCAAGTTCATGTTTCCAGCCTATTGAACAGGGAAAACCACGTGAAGGCCTGCATTTGGGCTGAGGCTTCGAAAAGAAGCAGACTGGAGGCAAACAGATCAAAAGGTCAGTTTTCATCTTAAACCTAAAATGTCTGCATTCTTATCTTTAAATCACTGGAAATCAGTAAGCTCTTCTGCTGTGCCAGACACTGTGCCAAGTGCCAGCTGTATGACTTTAGAATCGGGCAGTTAAAATGTCCCTCTAATGTCACCCTGAGCATTACCCTCCATCTTTTACCCACATCGCTTTTTAAAGTCACTTTTAAATGTTTTTTTCTTTACTTTTTAAATTTTTTTTGGAAGGGAGAGGCAAGGCAATTGGGGTTAAGTGACTTGCTCAAGGTCACACAGCTAGTACACGTCAAGCGTCTGATTCCAGATTTGAACTCAGGTCTTCCTGACTCTAGGGCCAGTGCTCTATTCGCTGTGCCACCTATAACTCCTAAACCAGTCAGCCTTAACTTACTCCAGCGACAGTTGCCAAAACTATTCTTATGCAGGATTTATGAGGCCACTACTAGGGAATTAGCAGCACGGAGATTGAAATGAGATTAAAATTGGGTCCTCCCCACCCCCCTCCCCTGCCCCCAAGAAGCTCAGTTGTAAAAATGAGAATTATTTTGTAAGGGTATAGACTAGCCCATGGGGCAGCTAGATGGTGCAGTGAATAGAGTGCCGGGTCTAGAGTCAGGAAGACTCGTCTTCCTCAGTTCAAATGTGGCCTCAGACACTTGCTAGCTGTGTCACACTGGGCAAATCATTTAACCCTGTTGGCCTCAGTTTCCTCATGTGTAAAATAAGCTGGAGAAGGAAATGGCAAAGCAGTCCAGTGTCTTTGCCAAGTGGGGTCATAAACAGTCTGAAACACCTCAGCAACAAGCAGACCCCTTCCAGCCCTAAATCTATTATCATTACTGTTGTGAATAACAGTGATGGCTCACATTCATATAGAGCATTCTACAAAGCTCCTGTGTCCCTCACCACAGCCCTGGGAGGGAAGTGTTATTATGACCCCCATTGTACGGATGAGAACACTGAGGCAGACAGAAGTGAAGTGACTTGCCCAGAGTCACCCAGCTAGTGAGTGTCTGGGGACACATTGAGGTTGGCTCTGGCTGCTCTGTGCATGATGGTGGCCCTGCCCCTAGGACCCTGTGATCCTATGAGGCCTTGTCCATCATAGTCATCCTCATCGTCATAGCCCTTCAAGGTTTGCTGATTATTTCACAAACATCCTCTTCTTTAATCCTCACAAGAACCCTGGGAAGTAGATGCTACTATTGTTCGTATTTTAAAGGTGAGGAAATAGAGACCAATAGATGAAGTGATTTGCCCAGGATCACACAACTAAAAAGTGTCTGAGGCCAGATTTGAACTCAGATCTTCCTAATTCCAGGTCCAGTGCTCCATCCACTGGACCAGATAGCTGACTTTAGCTTCTAGTTCAAAGAATCCTGTGATTCTAGGAATCATTATCTTTTTGAAGGAACGTAGATGTCCCAGATAGTTTTATTTGGGAAGGTTCCAGCCCTGGGGCAAGCAAGGGCCCTTGGCAAAACACCAACTGCTCTGACGAAAGGGAAACTATCTTGTGGTAACTCACTCCTCACTGGCCAGGCTCAGAAATCATGAGGCCTTCTTCTTCTGTCCTCCCCATAGCTAAACTGGGGAAGGAAGGGCCGAGGCAGCCCGAGCCCAGACCTACTTCCTTAAAATACCAAAGCTCAAATTATGGGCCTCCACACAGAGACTTCAGCCCCAAGCTGAGGGAGGCAAAGAGAAGAAGGGCCTCCCTCTGAGGTTCCTACCTCAGTAGTGTCCAAAGGACTTACACACCTATCTTATGAAAAGCTATTTGAATCAAAAGCAGCAGCGTAACGAGTAGAAGATGCCAGGGACCATGAACACACTAAGGAGACAATGGATCTCACTCCGTGAGAAGGAGCAAATGGGGTAATAGATATAAAGTGATTTGCAACCTTAAAATGCTATGTAAATGTGAGCTGTTATTAGTTATTATAAGCCCAGATGAGGAGGATATGAAATCTCGGGAAGAGAAGCTAGCATTCAGGGAGGGATATCAGGCAGACATTTACCGGTGCAGGGAGACAGGGTGGCCTTCTCTCAGTGGCTGGCCAGTGTGAGATTATTCAGGTGCTTAGAGCAGGGCAGGATAGCTTGAGAAGAATGAACCCGAATCCAATGGCAGGTACACTGTGATTCTTCAGAGAGATGTGCTATTAAATTCCCTGCCTAGGTAGGGCTAAGCAAAGCAGCATTTCCTTGGTCCCCAGTTGGGTGTGACTAACGTTGGCCGACCCTACTCTGAATGTATTCACAGTGAAAGTGAAGAAATGCTAACTGGGATTGTGCAAGACTCCCCCAAAAGGATTCAGAACTTCCTTCCCGATTTATGTTAGAGCATCCAAAGGCATTCTCTTTTCTCGTTTTTTTCCCTCTTAGTATTTTATTTTTTCCAATTACATGTGAAGATTATTTTCAACATTCACTTTATAAGATTTTTATTTCCAATTTTTTTCTCCCTTCCTCCCTTCTGTCTCCCCTCTTCCAGACAGCAAGCAATCTGATATAGGTTACACATGTACAATCTTGCTAAACATATTTCCACATGAGTCATGTTGTGAAAGAAGAATCAGAACCAAAGGGAAAAACCACAAGAAAGAAAAAAAAAACAAACAAAAAGTGAAAATAGTATGCTTCGATTTGTAATCAGACTCCACAGGTCTTTCTCTGGAAGTGGTGAGCATTTTCCATCATGAGTCTTTTGAAATTGTCTTGGATCACTCACTGTATTTCTGAGAAGAGCTAAGTCTTTCAAAGTCAGTCATCACACAATGTTACTGGCACTATGTGCAGTGTTCCCCTAGTTCTGCTCCCCCACTCACCATCAGTTCAAATAAGTCTTTCCAGGTTTTTCTGAAGTCTGCCCGCTCATCACTTCTTACAGCACAATAGTATTCCATCACAATCACACTTGTTCAGCCATTCCCCGACTCATGGGCATCCCCCCAACTTCCAATTCTTTGCCACCACAGAAAGAGCAGGCATTCTCCTTTCAAATCTACTCATTCAGAGGCAAATAGATTTCAAGATGGGAGGGACCTAAGAGGTGAGCAACCTCATTTTACAGATAAAGAACCTTAGGCCCAGCAGCATGCTCAGTGTCACAAAGAGTCTGAGTGGGGATTAGAACATGGGTCTTCTTGACTCCAAATCCACTGATCCATTCAGTCGTCAATTCATGAAAGGCAGCATCATGGAGCACTACATCTTGAAGTCTGGAAAAGCTGGGATCAAATACTCCCTGTGACGCTCAGACAGCTAGTGTGAGCACAGGCAAGTCACTCTGTGGGGAGCTTCCAGTGTGGAAACTCCCTCCTGGAAATCTGCAGCTCTTCTGCTACTTAGGCATGTCCAAGAAGTTGAGAGAGGTTGCCTAGGATCACGCAGCTAGTAAGGGTCAAAGATGAGATTTGAACTGAGGTCTTCCCGACTCCAAGCCCAACAATCTTATCCACTAAGCTAGGCTGCTTCAATAAATAGCAGCTTATGACAAATGCAGCATAATACAGATACCAAGTTGAAATTCTTTTGAAGGCTGAGCTCCAGAGCCACCTCCCGCTAGAGGCTCGATTATCCCTTTGTTTGCTAGGGCCCTCCTACATCTGCCCCAGATTACCTTGTATGTTTTCCATATCGACTTCTCTGTGGATCTACTGTTCCTTTTCTCTAATGCCATTTCCTTGTAAGCTAGGATTGTATCCTATCTTTGTATCCCTTGATCTTAGCACACAGTGTCTGGCATTTGTTGTCGTTCAGTCAATTAGGCTGTTGTTGATCAGTGTTTCTGTCATGTCTGTAAGTCTGTGACCCCAATTGGGGTTTTCCTGGCAAAGATGCTAGAGCCATTTCCTTCTCCAGCTCACTTTACAGATGAGGAAACAGAGGCAAACAGGGTGAAGTGACTTGTCACACAGCTAGGAAGTGTCTGAGGCTGGATTTGAACTCAGGTCTTCCTGACTCCAGACCCAGCCCTCTATCCACTGAGCCACGCAGCTGATTTCTTAGAATATCCTGCTTTTCTTAGAGTTCAGCTCAGGGGGTCCACACTCCATCTTTCAGGACATCTGACCACCACTCCTACCTGCAGGCATCCTCATCCCTCTTGATTTGCATATTCTGTTGCGCTGGCCCTGTGAAATTGAAGCTTACTGAGTGCAGAAGCTGACTTTTGCTTTGGTTTCTCCAGCTAATGCCATATGGTATGTGGTAGCACTTTTAATAATGCTTTGTCAGCCCCGAAGCTGGCCTCTTTGGGTTTATCAAAGAGTAGATTGCTGTAGTTGTTGACTTCTCCATCTTGTATTGCTATCCTATTCCACTGATCCACACCTCTGTTTCTTAGCCAGTACCAGGTAGTTTTGATGACTACTGCTCTGTAGTACAGTTTAATATCTGGTATGGCTAGGCCACCTTCTCTAGCATGTCTTTTCATTAATATTCTAGACCTCTTGTTTTTCCAGGTGAATTTTGTTATAATTTTGTCCAGCTCAGTAAAATAATTTTTTGGTAGTTCAATTGGTATGGCACTGAATAGATAGATTAATTTAGGTAAAATTGACATTTTTATTATATTAGCTCGGCCTAACCCTGAGCAACTGATATTTTTCCATTTATTCAGATCTGACTTTATTCGCGTGAAAAGTGTTTCATAGTTATGTTCATATAGGCCCTGGGTTTGTCTTGGCAAATAGACTCCCAAATATTTTATAGTGTCTACAGTAACTTTGAATGGAATTTCTCTTTCTATCTCTTGCTGTTGGGCTTTGTCAGTAATGTATAGGAATGCTGAGGATTTATGTGGGTTTATTTTATATCCTGCAACTTTGCTAAAGTTGTTTATTATTTCAAGTAGTTTTTTACTTGATTCTCTAGGATTCTCTAAATAAATCATCATATCATCTGCAAAAAGTGATAATTTAGTTTCTTCTTTTTCTAATCTAATTCCTTCAATTTCTTTTTCTTCTCTTATTGCTACAGCTAACGTTTCTAGTACCAAATTGAATAGTAGGGGTGATAATGGACATCCTTGTTTCACCCCTGATCTTACTGGGAATGCATCTAGCTTATCCCCATTACAAATAATGCTTGTTGATGGTTTTAGGTAGAGGTTATTTATAATTTTAAGGAAGGTTCCATTTATTCCTATGCTTTCTAGTGTTTTTAATAGGAATGGGTGTTGTATTTTGTCAAAGGCTTTTTCTGCATCTATTGAGATGATCATATGGTTTCTGCTAGGTTTGTTGTTGATATGGTCAATTATGCTAATAGTTTTCCTAATATTGAACCAGCCTTGCATTCCTGGAATAAATCCTACCTGATCATAGTGTATTGTTCTCGTGATGAGTTGCTGCAGTCTTATTCACTATTTCACAAAAACTGTTGGGAAAATTGGAAGATGGTAGGACAGAAACTGGGCATAGACCAATATCTTACACCATATACCAAAATAAAGTCAAAATGGGTTCATGATTTAGGAGTAAAGGCTGATACTATAAGTAATTTGGGAGAGCAAGGAATAGTTTACTTATCAGATTTATGGAAAAGAAAGGAATTCATGACCCAACAAGAGAGAGAGCATTACAAAATGCAAAATGGATAATTTTGATTATGTTAAATTGAAATGTTTTTGTACAAAAAAAGCCAATGCAACAAAAATTAGGAGGGAAGCAGAAAATTGGGAGAAAATCTTTACAACTAGTATCTCTGATAAAGGCCTCATTTCTAAAATATACAGGGAACTGAGCCAAATATATAGGAATACAAGCCATTCCCCAGTTGTGAAATGGTCAAAGGATATGAACAGGCAGTTTTCAGAGGAAGAAATTAAAGCTATCTATACGCATATGAAAAAATGCTCTAAATCACTACTGATTAGAGAAATGCAAATCAAAACAACTCTTAGATACCACATCTCTCCTGTCAGATTGGCTAAAATAACAAAACAGGAAAATGATAAGTGCTGGAAAGGATGTGGGAAAATTGGAACATTGTTACATTGCTGGTGGAGTTGTGAGCTGATCCAGCCATTTTGGAGAGCAATTTGGAACTATGCCCAAAAGGCTATAAAAATGTTCATACCCTTTGACCCAGCAATACCACTTCTAGGGTTGTATCCCAAAGAAATCACACAAGCGGGAAAAGGACCCATATGTACAAGGATATTTATAGCAGCTCTTTCTGTGGTAGCCAAGAATTGGAAATCAAAGGGATGCCCATCAATTGGGGAATGGCTGAACAAGCTGTGGTATATTAAGGTAATGGAATACTATTGTGCCATAAGAAATGGGGATGATACGGACTTCATAACAACCTGGAAAAACCTACACAACATAATGCTGAGTGAGTGCAGCAGAGCCAGGAGAACACTGTACACACCCACAGATATATGGACTCCATGAGGACCAACCCTGACAGACTTCGCTCTTCTCAGCAACACAAGGTGCAGGCACAACTCCAAAGGACTCACGATGAATGCTATCTACATCCAGAGAAAGAACTATGAAGTTTGAATGCAGATTGAGGCACACTTCATGCTCGCCTTTTTCTTGTCTCTTTTGTTTTTGTTTTTGGGTTGGATTTTTTTTTTTTTTGGTTCTGTTTCTTCTTTCTCATTATTCATTCCATTGGTCATAATTCTTCTCCGCAACTTGACTAGTGTATAAATTAATTCAATGCGAAGTCATTCGTGGTAGTTATATGAGATTCCATGCCATCTTGGGGAGGGAGGGGGGAGGGAGGGGAGAAAATCTGGAACTCAAAATTGTGTAGAACCGTTTGTTGTAAACTAAAAATAAAAATAAATTAAAAAAAAACAAACAAATAATGCTTTGTCAGATGGGTCCTCCTCTTGTCCCGGGCCCATCTTGTATGTCTCTGTGTATGTGTTGTAACAACACTCCTAGTAGAAAGGAAGCCCTTTGAAGACAGCACTTGTCATGGTTTTTTATCTTTGCAACCTCAGTACCAAATACAGCGCCTCAATATAGGCTTTAGAACTGAACGGATTCCTTTTCAATTGCATGTGTTGTGCTGTGACAGCCAGGAGATTAGATGGAGGCCAGAAGGCGCCTCCAAAGCTCACTCTGGGACAGACAGGTGGATCTGGGAAGGCCAGGTGGCGCGAGACTCTTGGCCGTCCTTCTCTGTTGTCAGATGGAGCTACCAAAGTCAGCACTCTCACCAAAAACCCTACCCCTTTTGTCTGCATCTCAGCAAGATGGAAACTGCTGGGAAGTGACTAGTATGATGGTTCCAGCATCACCAACCACAAGTTCAGCTAATTTTTCTGTCAAATTGTCCCAAATCAAAACGGGCTTCAAGCATTCCAGAAGTCCTTCACGAAGACTCTACTTCCACCAAGCGTCTAAATCCACCAGCTTTACATTCCACAGAATCAGTAGGAAATAGGTAACTTGGTAACTTATCTTTGAGTCAGGTGTATTAGCTTCAAGTAGCTAGATGGCATTCTGGGCTTGGACTCAGAAAGACCTGAGTTCAAATCCTGCTTCAGATATTTACTATGTGACAAGGAGCAAATTAGTTGGCCTCTGTACCTCATCTGTGAAATGGGGGCATTGCTCTTGCTCTAAGGTCTCTCCGAGGCCTAAATCTATATCCATTGAATAGATGGATTAATAGCTGAAATGGAACTCAGAGAACAACCAATCCAACTCCCTCATTACTGAGAAGGAAACAGAGGCTGGGATTTGAACTTGGGTCCCAAGTTATCAAGTTCAACAGGAAAATTTAGTGTTGTCTCCACTGTGTCAGACTAAGTCCTCTATATATTAATTAACAAAAATATAATTTTGAAACCTCTGAAGGAGACACAGTATCTAGAGTCCAAAGCTGTGGGTTGGGGTCTAATTCTCTCTCTGCCATGCTCACTACCTGTGTGATCTTGGACAAGACACCTTTACAAGACTCACCTTCCTCATATGTAATAGAAAGGGCTTGGGTGTTAGGCTCTCCATGGTCCCCTTCAGCTCTAAAATCCCATGACACAAAGTAACATGATATATTTTAAAATACTCAATGAACTGATGAAAGGAAGCCTGCTTGGGTCTCCTGAGTCTCCCTGCTTGGTCCCT
Organism: Trichosurus vulpecula; assembly: GCF_011100635.1. Classification (NCBI taxonomy): domain Eukaryota; kingdom Metazoa; phylum Chordata; class Mammalia; order Diprotodontia; family Phalangeridae; genus Trichosurus; species Trichosurus vulpecula. The sequence goes on along the minus strand of NC_050576.1, from coordinate 14,581,745 downwards.
CCAAAGTCACAGCTGCCTGAAGGGGGATTCTGCACAGAAGGTCAGGATTTGAGCCCAGGCTCAGGCCACTCAAAGCCACAGGGACCCAGACTTCCTTCCTCAGTCAGAGCCAGGAACAAGGGAAGAAGGAAGGAAGGAAGGAAGGAAGGAAGGAAGGAAGGAAGGAAGGAAGGAAGGAAGGAAGGGAAGAAGGAAGGGAGGAAGGAAGGGAGGAAGGAAGAAAAGGAGAATCTTCTCACTCTATCTGCCTCCTAGTTGTCCCAGAACTCAGTGCTCTTTTCCTTGCCTTTTTACAACTTATCTATCACTCACCCACCCCCAAAATGCACTTGCATCCTCACCTCAGGCCCTTAGAAGAATCTCTCACTTCCTTCAAAGCTCCCCTACCCAAACTCTATTGGCTTCCTGTTGCCTCTAGGTTCAAATGTTGACTCCTCTCTTCAGCTTTTAGAGCCTCACCCCATCAGGCCCCCAATCTCCCTTTACAGCCTCATGGGCTATAACTCTTCCTCCCATACTCTTGGCCCACAACACTGTCCTCCTCTTGGTCTTTACACCTCATCTGCCACCTCTATGCCTTCACACTGGCCTCCCCCATGCCTAGAATGCCCCTCCTCCTGCCCTCTGCTTCATAGAATTCCTCACTTCCTTCAAAAGACAGCTCAAGCACCTCCTTCCACAATTAAGTCTTTTCTACTTCCTCCCTCATCTGTTCCTACATCCCTTATCTGCTCCTGCCCCCCCCCAAAACCGCCTTGTATTTATTTTTGTTCTCTTCCTATTTATTCTGTATATACTTATGTATGTCCTTGTCTCCCTGCCAGAATAAAAGCTCAAGAGAAAGAATAATTTCAGCCTATCTGCATCCTCCGAATCCTAGCACAGTGCCTAGTATATACCAAGGGGTAACAGCAACAACTACAACACGGAGTACTTTAAGGTTTGTAAAGTGTTTTACAGCTACTATCATGTCAGAGCCTCACAGCAGCCTGATGAAGCAGGTGCTATTATCACAATATCTATTTTACAGATGAAGAAACTGAGACTGAGAGAAAAGCTAAGTGACTTGCCTAGGGTCTCTCACACACTGCTAGCAGGACTTGAACTCTGGTTAATAAATGGTCACTGATGGAATGCTTGCTTGACTGAAGGCTTAGCTCCAGGGCTCTCTCCTACCTGTACCCTTTTTGGATGGCTCCAATTCTTAGTGCTCAAATGATCCTGTCTACACCTGTCTGGTCATGTATTGCTTCTCGGCCACTCAGTGGACCAGACGCTCCAGGAGGGCAGACTGTTCTTCTGCTTAGCACAGTGCCTGTCATATAATAGGTACTGACTGATGTTGGTTGGGCTGAATTTCCACTTGGGAGGGCTGAAGGACAAAAAGCAATAGAGGCAGACAAGTGTGGGAAATGGAATGATAAGCCATCTTTGCACAAACTAAGTCCCCAGATTCAAAAAGGAAGTTCCACAGGCAAGGCCAGATGTAGAACTGGATATTCTCCATACCTACAGCCAAGTGGTGGATGGTGCTCAGATCTGACCTCCTTTAAGTCTAGAAGTTGGTTCTGAATGGAGCTCCCAAGAAGCCCTCTCCTAAGAAGCAGGCTGTGAGATTGAGAGGGCAGGTTAAAATCTGAATCAGTAGCCAAGGGAAGACTTCATTTGTTGATGCTACTTAGGCCAAGCAAGAAATGAAGTGAGTCAGTCTCCAGCCCTTTGGTTTAGCAAGAAGGACATGTGGAGAAAGTTAAAGATGGCTCATTCCAGTGAAAACTGTTGTTAAAAAGATGCACCCTCAGAAAAACGTTTATGAAACAACATTTAACCCCCGGGTTGAAAGTCCTCTCCTACAAAGCGTACAGAAACTATGTTGTCTCCCTAAGACCAGAGACTGGAAGGAGTTACCATTATAAGTGTCTTTCTGTGAAGTGTTTCTTCTGGAGTCATGAAGAGTGTGCATAAGGTACAGCTTTGATGTCGCAGGAACTAGAGGAAAAGCAAAGAAGACAGATGAAGGTGAAGAGAAATATCTTTCTTTTTAGAATTGTCAACTGAATGTGGAGAGAAATCATTAATACTGAGAGCTTTCAGAAAGAGTCTAAACCCACTGTCACATCTGGAGAGAGAATAGAAAGAGAGAAGATGGAGATATCTTTTTTTCTTTATGAAACATTTATAATCTTTATCTTTTGAAAAGGATTAAGAATATTCTTATGAAGAAAATTTGCTATCCTGAGTGAACTACATGGTGTAAGACTGTTTTCAGAAGTGAAATCATCTCCTATTGCAATGAGGGTTTGAAATGACTCTGACTGAGATCATTCTCATAGTTAAAATATTGTAAATGATTATCTTTGTTATAAAAATTATATATATTAGAAAGGGCCAAGATGGTGGCTGGTAAGCAGGGACTGGAGTGAGCTCCGTAGGGAGCCCCTCCAAAAACCTATAAAAAATGGCTCGGAACCAATTCTAGAACGGCAGAACCCACAGAACAGCAGAGGGAAGAAGGGCTTCAGCCCAGGACAGCCTGGATGGTCTCTGGGTGAGGTCTATCCCACACGGAGCTGGGAGCTGGGAACGGAGTGGAGCAGAGCCCAGCCTGAGCGGCGTGGAACATCCAGACCAGAAGCCAGGCGGAGGGGGCCCTAGCGCCCTGGATCAGTGAGCTGCGGCAGTTACCAGACCCCTCGACCCACAAACACCAAAGGCTGCGGAGAAGGTTAGTGGGAAAAGCTGCGGGAGTGGAAGGAGTTCGTGGTTCGGCTTCCAGCCCCGGGGGCAGCGGAGGTGGGGCAGCTACAGCTGTTGTTACTTCCGGCTCCAGGCCCACCTGGTGGGAGGAATTAAGTGGCGGATCAGAGCAGGGGTGCACAGCTTGCCGAAGATCTAAGCCCATTTCGGGTTGGGGGTTGGGGAAGGAGCAGTGCTGGTGTGGCAGAGCTGGCACCTCCCCCCCAAACGTGGAACATAGAACTCGTTAGTCTACAAGCAGTCATACCCCACTGAAAAACTCAAGGGTCAAGTTAGTTGGCTGGGAATATGGCCAGGCAGCGAAAACGCACCCAGATTCAGTCTCAGACTTTGCATTCTTTCTTTGCTGACAAAGAAGACCAAAACATACAGACAGAAGAAATTAATAAAGTCAAAGAGCCTACAACAGAAACCTCCAAGAAAAACATGAACTGGTCCCAGGCCATGGAAGAGCTCAAAAAGGAGTTGGAAAAGCAAGTTAGAGAAGTAGAGGAAAAATTGGCAAGAGAAATGAGAAGGATGCGAGAAAACCATGAAAAGCAAGTCAATGACATGCTAAAGGAGACCCAAAAATATACTGAAAAATACACTGAAGAAAACAACACCTTAAAAAACAGACTAACTCAAATGGCAAAAGAGCTCCAAAAAGCCAATGAGGAGAAGAATGCCTTGAAAGGCAGAATTAGCCAAATGGAAAAGGAGGTCCAAAAGACCACTGAAGAAAATACTACTTTAAAAATTAGATTGGAGCAAGTGGAAGCTAGTGACTTTATGAGAAATCAGAATATTATAAAACAGAACCAAAGGAATGAAAAAATGGAAGACAATATGAAATATCTCACTGGAAAAACCACTGACCTGGAAAATAGATCCAGGAGAGATAATTTAAAAATTATTGGACTACCTGAAAGCCATGATCAAAAAAAGAGCCTAGATACCATCTTTCAAGAAATTATCAAGGAGAATTGCCCTGATATTCTAGAGCCACAGGGCAAAATAGAAATTGAAAGAATCCATCGATCGCCTCCTCAAATAGATCACAAAAAGAAATCTCCTAGGAATATTGTCACCAAATTCCAGAGCTCCCAGGTCAAGGAGGAAATACTGCAAGCAGCCAGAAAGAAACAATTTGAGTATTGTGGAAACATAATCAGAATAACCAAAGATCTGGCAGCTTCTACATTAAGAGATCGAAGGGCTTGGAATGCGATATACCGGAGGTCAATGGAGCTAGGATTAAAACCTAGAATCGCCTACCCAGCAAAACTGAGTATCATGTTCCAAGGCAAAATATTGACTTTCAATAAAATAGAGGACTTTCAAGCTTTCTCAGTGAAAAGACCAGAACTGAATAGAAAATTTGACTTTCAAACACAAGAATCAAGAGAAGCATGAAAAGGTAATCAAGAAACAGAAATTGCAAGGGACTTACTAAAGTTGAACTGTTTTGTTTACATTCCTACATGGAAAGATGACGTGTATGATTCATGAGACCTCAGTATTAGAGTAGTTGAAGGGAATATGCATATATATGTATATATATGTTTATGTATACATATAAGTGAATGTGTATGTATGTATATATCTATGTGTATATGTATGTATGTGTATGTATGTATATATATGTGTGTGTGTATATGTGTATATATATAAATATATATATATATGTAAAAGAGAGAGAGTAGACACAGGGTGAGTTGAAGATGAAGGGAAGATATCTAAGAGAAATAAAATGAAATTAAGGGATGAGAGAGCAACATACTGAGAGAGGGAGATAGGGAAAGATAGAATGGGGTGGATTATCTCGCATAAAGGTGGCAAGAGGAAGCAGCTCTGTGGGAGGAGGGGAGAGGGCAGGTGAGGGGGGAATGAGTGAACCTTGCTCTCATCAGATTTGGCCTGAAGAGGGAATACCATACATACTCAGTTGGGTATCTTACGCCACAGGAAAGAAGAGGGAGGAAGATAAAAAAAAATAAAAGGAGGGGGGATGATGGAGGGGAGGGCAGATGGGGGTGGGGGTAATCAAAACAAACACTTTGGAAAGGGGACAGGGTCAAGGGAGAAAATTCAATAAAGCGGGATTGGTTGGGAAGGAGCAAAATGTAGTTAGCCTTTCACAACATGAGTATTGTGGAAGGGTTATACATAATGATACATGTGTGGCCTAGGTTGAATTGCTCGACTTCTTAAGGAGGGTGGGTGGGAAGGGAAGAGGGGAGAGAATTTGGAACTCAAAGTTTTAAAAACAGATGTTCAAAAAAAAAAGTTTTTGCATGCAACTAAAAAATAAGATACACAGGCAATGGGGCGTAGAAATTTATCTTGCCCTATAAGAAAGGAAGGGAAAAGGGGATGAGAGGGGAGGGGGGTGATAGAGGGGAGGGCTGACTGGGGAACAGGGCAACCAGAATATATGCCATCTTGGAGTGGGGGGAGGGTAGAAATGGGGAGAAAATTTGTAATCCAAACTGTTGTGAAAATCAATGTTGAAAACCAAATATGTTAAATAAATAAATTTAAAAAAAATTATATATATTATATATTAGTAATCTTATTTACTTAATCCTGGGTACTGGAGGAATTTATAAGGAGATATAGGGAAAAGAGTTTTCTCCAGTTTATTAAAGAAATAATATTTGATGAACTGGGGTGGGGACTGAGTTTAGTTGATTGAGAGATAAGTTGAAATTTTATTACTTAATGAGGAAACATACAAATATAGCCCCTGAATTACCCTAGAGCATAGGATGACAATATTAGATATGAGAATGGGTCAAGGAGCAGGCTGGGAGTGACATAGAGGGAGGTCAGTGACCTGTATAACCATGATATAGATGAAGGGTCATCTTACTAACCTGATTACGAATGAGGCAAACAAAGCAAAACCAAGATAAGAGTACACACATTTTACAGTTATATAAAAGGAAGATTGAAGGAAAATATATAAACAAAGATCCTGATGGCAACAGAGGGAGTAATATTCAATTCAATCCAATAAGTACTCATTAGACACCTAGTAGGTACAAAGCACTATGTTAATGGTTGCAGAAACAAAGGGAAAATTAAACCATTCCCTGGCTCAAGGAACTCTTACTGCTACATTCAGAGAACCCTCCATTTCTGACTCCTTGCCTTCATACTGGCCACTATCTCTTTGCCTAGAACATGTTCCTTTCCCTGCCCCCCAACTCCTTCTTGGAATACCCAGTTTCCTTTTAGACTCAGCTCAGTGCTCCCTTCTACATGAGACATTTTCTGATCTATCATCACCCACTCCAGCTACTAGTGTCCCCCACCCCACCCCACACCCTCCACAAGACTATCTTCCAGACAGGAGAAATCAAACTGTTTCCCCCTGAAGTGTGAGCCCTATAAAGACAGTTAAAATTGGGATCTAGTGGGTCTCTGATAGCTATTTCTAACGTTTGGAGTTGTAATCATACTCATAGCTTTTTTACAAGAGTTAACCACAGGCAAATGAAGGTTTCTGTCACAGAAACTTTCATGGCAGGATTAGGACCTATGCTGGTTGAGAAGAGTCCCCCACATCGATAAAAATCACAGCTCCAGGATGTGTACAAATCAATTCCCTATCACAGGAAAATCAGATCTGCTCCCTGAGAAATGTTGAATTTTAGGCCTTTATTTTTCAGTGTCTTGGTTACTCTGAAACTGTCAACTTTTTTCTTAGATTGAGGAGATAGAAACTGGGCATCTTTTTTTCCTGTTAAAGACACAGCTTGGTGAATCCTATTTCTTAGACACTTTATAAAGCTAAGTAGAGAGGTTTGCTACTTCCTAGGCTATAACCATAAATTAGAAAATTAACTTTTAGTACTATTTACTCCCAGAGAACAGGTAAGATCCTGGGTCATGGAACTGCCATGAGTTATTCAATGATTCCTATTCTCTGGGGAGAACAACAGCACCTTCTTCACGGGTTGTTTCGAGGATTAAATGAGACAACGTATGGAATAAACTACCCAAACCTTAAAGCACTATATAAGCTTGTTTGAGTTTGTTGTTCGAAACTCTAAATTCAGGCACTGTCCTACAGAGGCAACGCTGGATCTGATGATTAGGTTCCTAGGCTAACCCCCAAAGTCTATATAAGTAAGTAATAATGTACGTGACTTATAGAGTCAATGATGCCAGTCTGAGCACTGGGCCATAGAAAGGTCCTTTCCATGGATGGAGAGGAGGGGATGCAGGGCCAACTGGAGGCAGCATTTCTAAACAAAAAAGGATTTTTTTAACATTCTTCCCACTTCTTTTTCTTCATCTCTCTACCATCCCTGGATATCTCAAGAAAGGTAAGGCTCTTCCTTATGCTATTCCCAGAATATTTTCTGCTGGACAGTTCCCTACTTCCTCTCATTGAGGGCTTGAAAAATCCTTGAAATGTTTGACTTCCCCCCCCACACCAACGACTGATGAAATATCTCTAAGAGTCACTAAATTTTTTTTAGAGTTAGAACTTTTACATGTTTCTTTGAAGTAATAACCATTCTTTAAAGACCACAGAATTCAAAACACAACAAAAGAGTAATGGCGTAACACCCAGCACTAGATGACAGAGGAAAGGAGGGGAAACATCATGGCAGGCTTTCATCTGGTCAAGACTGGATGTTCTGAGTCACTGTAGTGTCAGTAGATGAATACACAGCCAGCTTCAGCCATCACAGAAGGAAACCATAACAATATGATGGCTTGTCTCAAGTAATTTACTCACACACTCACACATACGTATTTTACATATGTAAAATATTTATATAGTTAACATATAAATATTCATAAGTCCATTATTGTTGCGATTACATTATTGTAACCAGAATGAACTTTGTTTTCTTTCAATGACTCAGCTTACCTCATTGAGCTTCCCTGGACACTGGACTGGGGCTTGCTCTTCTGGGGCAGGAAGCCCAGCCACCATGCCAGGAATCAGAGAACTTCCTGTGTGATGAGTCATGGGGCTGGCTGAGGGGAGGTGTGTTAACCTGGTCTACGCTAGGGGGAGGGGCCAAGTCAAGAACCAATCGGCCCTGGTCGTTCAGGCGGCACTTGATGATGTCAAAAACTCTATAAGAGGGGAGAGGACAGCTTGAAGATCCTCCTTTCCTTTTCCAGTTGGAGCCAGAGACGCCTACAGCCGAAGCTGAGCTGCCGGTAGCAGAGCTGACCCACGTGGAGGAGTGCTGAGCCAGGACTGGAGGCCAGTGGGTAATCTTCTTACCGTAGAGGGGAAGCATGTATACGATTTTGCCTTATACCATCTCGCTTCTCTGTGGCCTTCTGGTTACCCTTGTAAGGCGGACTTATTGGGCCTGGAAGCTTTTGATGAAAATATCAAAATGGGGATGCTGGTTTGTGGGCTTGTTACTGTGGAGTGTAAATACATGCTTTAGTTCTCCTGCCTTCTGCCTAGAGAATTCCTTATATCCTGCGGTTCCGGACCTTTTAGTCACATATGAGATTCTCTTTGAAATCATAAATTCTGCCTTCCTAATATATTTGGCGACGAGGTGGATGGGATCGCTAGATATAAGATCTCTATTCAGAAGCAGAAGAACTTCAGAGGAAGAGATGAATATCCCAGGGTGGGAGGATCCATTTTATTCCTCCTTAGCAAAGGAATTGGCTAAAAAAGCCAGACCCTGTGAAAACTGGGAACCAAGGCTACAGAGAGGAGATCCTAAGGATTTGGAAAGGAGTTTCCAAGAGGTTGGGATTCAGTCAGGGGCATCACTATCTAGGCAAAGCTGGATAGTGTTATCAGCCTACCGGCTAGTATATGAAAGATTGAGATTAAGTGAAAGAGATGGGGGCACTCCTACCCCACAGCAAGAAGGGGAATCTCAGATAGCAGGAGAACAAATTGCTGCTCAAGAATCCACTGACTCAGATGAGAACTTTTCTATTAATGTGGCTAGGAGCAACAGGAGGCCAAATAAGCCAAGAGTGCATCCCAACTCAGCCCAGACCAAGCCTGACTGCCTGCTTTGTCCTTGCCATGGTGGCAGGGGAAGCGAATGGGGGGAAAATGAGACAATGTTAGGGGCTGAGACAGAAAACGCTACTAGGGTTCAGGACATCCCTCGCACATGGGAGACGGTTAAATACTCAGACAAGCGTTCGTCCTGTAGAGAGGAGGAGGACAGAAACCCAAGGTGGCAATTTAGTTATGAGGGAATTTCAGGAAGATTTCTCCCCACAAGAGGACACAGATATTTTGAGTAGATTCAGCCAAAGAGTAGGAGAATCATTAATATCTTGGATGGTAAGGCTCAGTGATCAAGGGGCCGGTGGAATATTAGTAGATAAGAGGGACTGTATGAGATTCATAGGTATCAGCCACGATCCTCTAGTTCAGCAAGCTTTTAGGGAACATCATCAGCGAGGAGATGATGCTAGCAGGACTACTCTGTTGGCATTAGCTGCTGCGGGATGCAATAAGAGATATACTAATGATTCTATGTGGCCCACTGAGCACAGACCCTGGTATTCACTTATAGATTGTATCATGAGACTAAAGGAGGAGGTAATGAAGACTGCTACTATGACAGGAACTGCAGACAAATATTACAATGATCCCATAGGAATCCCTCATAGGAATTTAATAATTAGGACAGCTCTCCCTGCTTATAAACAACTAATTTTGAATAAATAAGATTTTACAGTTACATGACTTAGGAGACTGGGGAAGAGATAGATCTCCTCGAGAGAGAAGGGTGAATAGCCAGCAAACTTGGTGCCAAAATGGAGTGACAAGAAAAGAAATGTTCACTGCTCTGTTGAGAGCAGGGGTAGGTTTTGAAATGATAGATGGCATTCCAAACAACGAATTGTACAGGATGTACCGAGATAAAGGACTCGATAACAGGAGAGATAGGGAAATCAGAACTGCTCCTGCAAATGCTACAGACGTTGAACCTTCATACCCAAGTGAATCACATGCTAGGGAATACTAGGAAACAGGCCAGGCCCCAGCCCAAATTAAGGAAATACATAAGTTGGATTGTAGACCTCACATTAACTTGTCCATATATTGGAAAAATGGGTCAAGTACATTAACTAGGGCATTAATAGACACTGGGGCCGAGGCCACCCTTATCTATGGGAATCCAGACAAATTCAGCCATGGAACTCCTATTACCATCACAGGACTAGGAGGGACTGAAATATCAGCCAGACAAGTTAAATTGATGATGAAAATTGGACAGTTGCCCAAGAAAGAATATAGTGTGGTTATTGTGCCTATTCCTGAATACATCATTGGAATAGACATTTTGAAGGGTATGACCTTAAATTTACCTGAAGGGAAATACCAATTTGCTGTGAGGAAAATAGGCATTAATGCAGTCTTAGTGGGGAAAATCAAGATGGATCCAATCACTTTGCCCGAACCTTCTGAGTAATTACTTTGAGGCAATATCCTGTGCCAGGTGGGCAAGATGAAATTGCCAACACTATAAGAGAATGTGTTGAGGTAGGAGTGTTAGTCCCTACAACTACTCAATGGAACAACCCTGTCTGGCCAGTCTGAAAGTCAGATGGGACAGGGAGGATGATAGTAGATTACAAATAGCTGAACAATGTGACTCCTCCCATGTATGCTGCTGTTCCAGACACGGTTACTTTAATAGAGAGAATACAAAAACATGAAGGGACTTGGTATGCAGTTATTGATTTGGCCAATGCCTTCCTTACGATCCCAATAGACCCCAAGCAATGGAACCAGTTTGCTTTTACTTGGCAAGGCCGACAGTATACATTTACATGCCTGCCACATGGATATATTCATAGCCCAACTATTTGCCACAGGATTGTAGCTGAGCATTTGGACGAATTAAAGCTACCTGGTGTACAGCTTACACATTACATAGATGACATCATGATATAGGGAAAGAATATAAAAGAAGTGGAGGAGAGTTTAGCATTATTAATTGACCATATGAAAAGCAAAGGATGGGACATCAACCCCGCAAAGGTTCAAGGGCCAGCTCAAACTGTAAAATTCTTGAGGATACAGTGGAATAGAGGACTGCGAGAAATTCTCCCACAAGCTCGACAAAAAATTCAGGATTTGCCCACCCTTACTAATAAGAAAGAGGCCCAAAAGTTCATAGGGCTATTTGGTTATTGGAGACACCACATCCCACATTTGGGACAAATTGTAAAACCCTTGTATAAAGTCACCAGAAAGAAATATGAATTCGATTGGGGCCTTGAACAAAGTAGAGCTTTTGAGGAAGCAAAAGCTGCTATACAATTAGCTCTGGACTTATGGCCTATGCAAAATGGGCCAGTGGAGTTACAAGTGACTATACAAGATGACTATGCAAACTGGAGTCTGTGGCAAAAACAACAGAGCAGAAGTGTACCTTTAGGCTTTTGGTCAAGGAAACTGCCCTCATCTGGAGTGCAGTATACACCTTTTGAGAAGCAGCTGTTAGCTGCATAATGGGCTTTAGTAGAAACTGAGCAACTAACCCTGGGTCACGAAGTGATATTAAGGCCTGGAATTCCAATTATGACTTGGGTAATGAGTACCCCAGCTTCTCACAGAATTGGACACGCACGAGAGGCAAGCATAATCAAATGGAAGTGGTATATTCAGAATAGGTCCAGAGCAGGCAAAAGTGGAGTTTCTGCTTTACATGAATCGGTGGCGAACATTGGCACTGAGAGAAATGAAAAACCCCTTGAATGTAAGCAACAGATCGTGCCATCCTTAGTGAAATGGAATAATGGGTATGATGGACTATATTAGGAAGGCAGCATTTATGATTTCAAAGAGAATCTCATATGTGACTAAAAGGTCCGGAACCGCAGGATATAAGGAATTCTCTAGGCAGAAGGCAGGAGAACTAAAGCATGTATTTACACTCCACAATAACAAGCCCACAAACCAGCATCCCCATTTTGATATTTTCATCAAAAGCTTCCAGGCCCAATAAGTCTGCCTTACAAGGGTAACCAGAAGGCCACAGAGAAGCGAGATGGTATAAGGCAAAATCGTATACATGCTTCCCCTCTATGGTAAGAAGATTACCCACTAGCCTCTAGTCAGCTCTGCTACCGGCAGCTCAGCTTTGGCTGTAGGTGTCTCTGGCTCCAACCAGAAAAGGAAAGGAGGATCTTTAAGCTGTCTTCTCCCCTCTTATAGAGTTTTTGACATCATCAAGTGCCGCCTGAACGACCAGGGCCGATTGGTTCTTGACTTGGCCCTTCCCCCTAGCGTAGACCACGTTAACACACTTCCCCTCAGCCAGCCCCACGACTCATCACACAGGAAGCTCTGGTCCTGCCCCGGAAGAGCAAGCCCCAGCATCCAGGGAAGCTCAACGAGGCAAGCTGAGTCATTCAAAGAAAACAAAGTCCATTCTGGCTACATGGACTAAGTGTAGAACAGAAGAAACATGCTTGGTTTACTGATGGGACAGCAAATTATTTAGGACAGAAGAGACATTGGAAAGCAGTAGCCTATAACCCCTGTACTAGGCGAACTCTGGAAAGTTCTGGGATAGGGGGAAGTAGCCAATATGCTGAACTGATGGCAGTACATCAGGCCATCAGAATGGAGAAGGGAGGACAGTGTATTTACTGATTCATGGGCGGTAGCTAATGGATTAGCTACTTGGATGCCTATATAGAGGAATCAGAATTGGGAGATTCATGGTAAAGAGTTATGGGAAAATATATGGGATATGTCTTTGGTTATGGATTTGTCACTTTTTCATGTTGATGCTCACGCGACCCTGACCACACCAGAGCATGAGTACAATGCACACGCGGATCGACTAGCAAAGATTGCCACTGAATATATTGTCCCTACTCCAACTCCAACTGATGACTCAGCCTTAGCGAGATGGGTCCACCAGACCTCCGGCCATTTAGGGGTCCAGGCCACCCACCGATGGGCACAGGATTGGGGTATCAGTATCTCTTATGCGTTGTTAAAACAAATAACAGAGGGGTGTTGTATATGTCAATTAGAAAAAGAACGAACTCTTCCTAGGATAGTAACTGGAGAAATAGCAAGGGGAAAAGTTCCAGCCCAAATTTGGCAGATAGATTATATTGGCCCACTACCCCAGGATAAAGGATGTAAATATGTATGTACATGTGTTGACACCTATTCAGGTGTACTAGTGGCTTGTCCTTATAAGGACGCAACTCAGAAAAACACCTGTAAAACCCTAGATATTGTAAGTTTATACTATGGAACCCCAATGCAGATTCAAAGTGACAATGGGTCACATTTCAAGGGCAAGGAAGTGAAAAGATATTGTGTGTTGAATAATATAGAATGAATATATCATATTCCATATTACCCACATGCATCTGGGCTGATTGAAAGAATGAATGGATTGTTGAAAGAACAGCAGAGAAAGTTAAGCTCTAATAATTCATATCAACATTGGAAGGATAATTTGTCTATTGCCTTATGTAATTTGAATAATAGGCCCTTAGGAGGGAGTACACCTCTAGCCAGAATGATGACCCCAAATTTGCAGATTAGAGAACAGCAAACACATGAGATCCAAAATATTAAATTTTGGATTGTGAGGGAAAATGTCCCCCTACCATGTCCAGGAACACCTGGTTCGTCAGGATATGATTTACATTGTATAGAGAATTTTAGGTTGAATAGGAAAGAGATAAGAAAAACCCCTACTGGAGTATGTATGAGAATCCCCAAGAATCATTTTGGACGGATATTACCTAAACCAGGATTAGCAGCTCAAGGAGTACATGTATTGGCTGGAGTGATAGATTCGAATTATCAAAAAGAAATTGTTGTGACACTTCAGAATTTGGGTGAAAAACCTGTACAATTTGGTAGGAATGATAGGATATTATTCATAGTGATTATTATCCCCTGTGAAAAAATACCCTTTGTGAAAACTGACCCTCCTCCCAAAATAACTACTAGAGGGGCAAAAGGGGCTTGCTCCATTGATAGAATAAAGTTGGGAGCTAAGGTATGGGTAAAACGGAAGCCAGATTATCTTCCAAAGGCTGCAGAAGTCATAGCCCATGGGAAGAACAACACTGTAACAGTTGTCTATTCAGGGGAAGATAATTACCAAATCGTACCCCTGAACCATATATTTTACCATGAATAGGGCTATAATATTAGATTCACGGACCCCACAGGTATGGCTGATGCTGGTAATTGACACAAGCCACTCAGAGGGAAGGTGACTTTGTGGGATTAACGGATGAAAACTTGTACATCTGGGGAAAGTCTGGGAGGACAATCCTAGTCTCTCTAGGATGGGATCCTCCTGGTTTCCCTTGCACATCTGGGGAAAGGCTGGGAGGACAATCCTGGTCTCCATCTAGGGTGGGATCCTCTTGGCTTAGTTTCCTCATTGTGTTCTGTTTAAAAAGAAATATTTCCCATCTGAGTTTGGCTCTGATATTGGATCTCTGCATAACTGAAATTTCAACTAAACTGGAGATGATTTTATTTGAAGGATAATAGCCCATACTTGCCTACTCTTTTTGTTCTCTGTTTTAGTTAACCTTGTCGCTAGTTCTGTCTCCTGCAGGTTTAAGCGCCCTGCAGTTTCTGGTGACTGCCTAAGCACATAGCATTCTTGGAATTCCTGCCAGCTCACTAAAGAACTGAACTCTGGAATGGGACTCTTTGGGGCAGGGACACCTCTACATCCAATTGTAGCAAGAAGAAGCTATGGAAAATGAGACCTTCACCCCTTACCCCAAGATTTTGAGCCCCAATTGTTTGAGGGGGGGAATGATGATAGTGTTCTGTGTACTTATTTTGTGTTATCCTTGCTATATTATTTTATTGTTATGATATTATTGATCCTATGTAATGGATACAAAGATCTAGGAGTGGACATTTGAATTATTAATAATTATTTTGGGATGATTGATTGAAGAGATTATCTGGCGGGCATCTAGGGGTGGATCACATTTGAATCGTAAACCAATATTTGGGAATGTCACTGAATGATATGTTTTGCTTTATTCTGAATGATATGTTTTAGTTTCCTGCATAATTGGATCACAATGTTCTAGGATATATAATTTAATTTAAATTATGATTGGATTGTTCATCCTAGAACATTGTGAGGGGTGGAGTGTAACCAGAATGGACTTGGTTTTCTTTGAATGACTCAGCTTACCTCATTGAGCTTCCCTGGACACTGGGGCTTGCTCTTCCGGGGCAGGAAGCCCAGCCACCATGCCAGGAATCAGAGAACTTCCTGTGTGATGAGTCATGGGGCTGGCTGAGGGGAGGTGTGTTAACCTGGTCTACGCTAGGGGGAGGGGCCAAGTCAAGAACCAATGGCCCTGGTCGTTCAGGCGGCGCTTGATGATGTCAAAAACTCTATAAGAGGGGAGAGGACAGCTTGAAGATCCTCTCTTCCTTTTCTGGTTGGAGCCAGAGATGCCTACAGCTGAAGCTGAGCTGCCGGTTGCAGAGCTGACTGGAGTGCTGAGCAAGGACTGGAGGCCAGTGGCTAATCTTCTTACCATAGAGGGGAAGCATGTATACGATTTTGCCTTATACTATCTCACTTCTCTGTGGCCTCCTGGTTACCATTGTGAGGCGGACTTATTGGGCCTGGAAGCTTTTGATGAAAATATCAAAATTGGGATGCTGGTTTGTGGGCTTGTTACTGTGGAGTGTAAATACATGCTTTAGTTCTCCTGCCTTCTGCCTAGAGAATTCCTTATATCCTGCGGTTCCGGACCTTTTAGTCACATATGAGATTCTCTTTGAAATCATAAATTCTGCCTTCCTGATATAATAATTAATAATATTATGTATAAATATTTATAAATGTTACATATAAATGTAAACAGACATATAAATATATATTTTGAAAATAGCATTTATATGACACTTTAAAGCATTGTAAAACAATTTACATTTGTTTTCTCATTTGAGCTTTACAACAACCTATGGAGCAGGTGCTACTATTATCTCCATTTTATAGATAAGAAAACTGAGAACAAAAGATGGTAAATGAATGACCCAGGATCACAAAGATAATAAATGCCTGAGGCAGGATTCAAACTCAAGTCTTCATGACTGCAAGTCTGGAAGTTCATCCACTATGCCACCTATACCTTTGCACCTATATGCCACAAATATCACCCTGATAACCTGTCCTCTGTCATCTTCACCCTCACTTAACCAGGATTCTTCAGTCATCCTTTGTCTCCAGCAGGCTTTTTGGTCATCATTTCTTTCCACCTATGACAGACAGTCACTTGGAGCCCTGACGGCAGGACGCTCCTGCCAGTACATGGAAGCACATAGCTTCCTCCAATGCCTCAGATAAAAGAATGGGAGAGCAAAATGCCTTGGCATCCTATTGCTGCCTGAAATTCTCTCCAAGGAGCCTAGGCTCTAGGAGGTCCCAGCCTCTGTGTGCTCCCAGGCTATGTTCCCCCTTGCCCCCTCCAATGAATGGAGGGCAACGTGAAACCTGCCAAGGACCCCTTTCTCCTTTTGGCTGTGGATACAGAAGCAGGATTTCATTGTTGCCTACATACAGTTCTCTAATAGAGAGACTCAGAATGTGGCCTCCCTGCTCCCATGCCAGCAACCAGTGTCAGTCCTGGAGTTAGTGAAAAGGAGAACTGGGAGAGGTCTCTAAAAACACTCCCTTCAGGGAAGCAGTTGGTCCACAGAAAGAAGGCTGGCATTGGAGTCAGAGAACCTGGGCTCAAATCCCTCTCTGTGACTGTGGGTAGATTACTTAATTAAGATCTCTGGATCTGTTTCCTCATCTGCAAAATGAGGGGGTTAGACTAAATGGCTTCTGACATCTCTTCTGTGTCTAAATGGATCATCCTTTTCTTAATTTTGTGCAGGAAATTTAGACCTAGGGAGCAGAATCACACCATTTGTTAATATTAGGTACTTGGTCATGTGGCTACCAGCAAGTCCCTAAACTGCATTCACTAGGAAGAATTGTCATTTGTCAGGAGAAATCTGGAAGCTCTTCTCTAAAAGTGCTTAAGAATGGCAAGGAGATGGTTGGCCTTATGTGATACAGTAGAATGTAAGCAGCTTGAGAGTAGGGACTGTTCTCATGTTTGTCTTTGTTTTGTATGCCCACTAGCACAGTGCCTGGCATATAGACTTTTAAACATTTAATAAATGTTCATTGAATTTATTATAGTGTCATGGAACCATAATTCGGGAACTGGCCGAGAACCTTCCAGGCCAGCTGGTCCGACCCCTTCATTTTATAGATGAGGAAACCGAGACTTCATTCCCAAAGACATGGAGTGGCTTGCCTAAGGTCACACAGGTAGTGATGAATTTAGGATTTTAAAACAGATTCTCCAAGGCCAATCCCAGTGGTGTTTCCACTGTCCCAAACTGCCTCTTTAATTGAATTAATTCCACCACCACCCCACGAAAGTGCTCAAGCCCTCACCAACAGGATGAATTTGAAGCCTTAATATGCCTCTTTCTAGCGGTAACATCATCTACGAGCTGGCCCTAATGTACCTTTCCAGCTTGATTATCTCTACCCCTTTCTATTCATTCTAGTGTTCAGTCAAACTGGTCTTCTCAATGGTTCTCATATGCAACAGCAGCTCCCATCTCTATGCCTCTTAGAATTCTTCTTTTCCTTCAAGACCCAACTCAAGCACCTTCTACATGAAGTCCACTCTTTTCAGCTGCTACTGACATCCTGTCCCACCCCAATAACCCAGGATTTGTCTTGTATAGCAATTTGTATAGCAACATGTGCTCTCTTCCAATAGAATATAAGCCCCTTGAGGGTCTTTGCATTCCCAAGGTTTAGTCTAATTCCTGGCATAGTTTAATGATAATGGATTGGCTACAATGACATCCAAGATTCCTTCCAGTTCAAAATCTAGGGTCAACAGATGAGTCTCAATGGTCAAAGGGACAAGAGGGACAGAGTTTGTGATTTCTTGGAAAGAATACAAATATATTTTACAAGGAATACTCAAAAAGGCTGTGGGAATGTGGGCTTACCAAAGATAACAGAGGACCAAATCCACTCTGCACCAAACATTCTTAATTCCTCCTGAAGCTGATATATTTTGCCGAAAGCCTAGCTATGGCTTTGGGGATGGAGGAGGATCTGTTAGCCATGTGTGCTGAATGTGCTCTTGTCATTTCAGGCAGCCTAGTGTCTCGCCCACTCTAGGCGCCTGAACACACTTGGTGTATAAGCTATTTTTGGAGCTCTCCCACTGCTAAGCTGGCTCCCATCTACCACCTGTTCCCTTGACGAGTGTTGGGTCAAGGGTGAGAGGCAGGTTTTCAAAATGCCAATCATTTCCTAGAATAGCAAATTGTGAGGTCCAAAGGGCTATGGGTGGGGAGTCTCGGAAGCAGAAGCCACCAAGCACCACCAACCCACTGTTCACTCCTCCGTGGCTGAGACCCTGGATTCAGAAAAGAGACAGTGGAAAGAGTGAAAAGAGGGCTGAATGTGAAGTCAGAAGGCTAAGGTTGAAATCCCACTTTTTTTACTAACTGCCTGAGTGACCTTTAACTTCTCTGACCCTCAGTTTCCTTATTTGTAAAATGAAATATAAAAACTGTAATAGATGGAATTTAGGTAGTGCATGTTAAATCCTTTGGTCCTATGATTTTCATAAAAATCTAACATATTAGTATATTCATTACACACATTGATTATTATGAAAATCATAAGTCCCTCCACAATCCTGACAACAACCTGGGAGGTAGGTCCTATTATTATCCCCGTTCTACATTTGAGGAAACTGAGGCAAGCAGAGGTTAAGTAATGAGGCTAGATTTGAACTCAGATCTTTCTGAGTCCTGATCCTATGCTCTAAACACTGGGCCACCTAAAGGAAGCTCTTTCCTACTCTAAATCAATGGGTCTACCATTTCTTACATATGTAAAAAGTGGCCACAATACCTACTATGAATGAGTTCCACTGCCTGAGCATTGTAATCATCCTCATTCTCATTCCATCCTCATCCGTCAATTTTCTAAAATTCTCGGATTTTCAAGATGCTTCCTCAGAATGACCCTTGAGCTAGGTTTGAATGTCTAATGGTAAGAGGTCTGGACTGGAGACCAGTAGCCCCAGGTTCAAGTCCTGCCTCTAACACTTAGTAACTGCAAGATCACTTAAGCAGTGGTTCCACATTATCTCCAGGATCACATATAAAGTCTTCTGGTTGACAGTTTACAAATGTCCCGCTCATAGTGGGTCAGTCCCAAAGCATTGTATCTTAAAGCTCCAGTATATTGGAATGTCTAAATGTGTCTCCTAGTAATCTGCTTTTATGAAAATACCAAATGCACAGTGAATGACAGAATTATAGGGTGGCACAGTGGATAGAGGGCTGGGCCCGGAGTCAGGAAGACCTAAGAATTAGCAGAAGTCACAGCCACATGAGAACCATCTACATCACACTGTCTGCTGGGGAGGCATCCCTGAAGATGGTTCTAGTGAGCCCACAGAAGGCTGGCATCTCAATACTTGGATTCCCTTGCCAAAAGCAGTTATCTGATGCATTTATATTAGTCTGCTAAACACTAAACACAGTGGACTTTGAGCTCCAAAAGGAATCTTCGAGATCACTGGATCCAACTTACCCATTTTAGAGATGCTGGGCAGGATGGTGGCTTGCCTAGGAGCATTTCTAATGGAATTCTATCATATATATAAAGAGAACAAAAAGATAACAACCACTAACAACAATTGCTGACTTTTCAATAATGCTTTAAAGTTTCCAGATCACTTCATATGAATTAATCTTATTTAATCCTCACAGTAAACCTGTGGGAGTTAGGATTTGGTTTGGCCCATTTGCCAGATGAGGCTCAGAAAAGTTAAGCATTCACACACATTCTCAGGCGTACAGATCAAACCCATTTCTTCCTGATTTTGAGTCCAAAACCCAATCTACTATAGCATTCCTCAGAACAGCAGAAAAAGAGTGGCTTCGGACTGCTCAAATGGATATCGAAAAGTCAATGTACTCACTCACTAACCTCATTCAGAGGACACTTCCTGACTCCATACACAATCTAGGAAACCCCATGATGTGGTTCCTAAGTCTCCAGCCTATAAGGAGGAGGAGAGAAGGGCTGCTTGATCTACAGGTAAGAAGTGGCAATGATCTGAATCTGGAGGAGAAAACAAATGAGTTATTTAAAAGCCAGCATAAAAATTCCCTGTTTTCAGCAGTCTGGGCACCCAGCTATATCTCAGGGTATGTGGTCACATATCCCATGACAGGTATAGAAAACACAGACCATAATAACTCGGGAAGATGGTCCAGTCATTGAGGACTACAAGGCCCTCTGTTTACAGAAAGCAAATGATTATAAAAATAAATATATTAGCAAAGTATTTCCATCCAAAGATGGGTATAAAATTAAGTAAACTTTGGTCCTAAGGATCAATCAATCATCTGGTCCACATTTATTAAGCATCTACTCTGTGCTAGTCACTGTGCTGAGGATTACAGATTTGGAACAGAAATGGACCTCAAGGACCATCTGGCTTACCCCTCTCCTTTTGAAGATGAAGAAACTGAGGCCAAGGGGGATGATATGCCTAACCCAAAATCATATACACAATTACAGTCAGGATTTGAAGCCAGAGCCCCTCATTCTAAATCCAGTGCTCTTTCTGGAAAACTGAGATATTTATAAAGTCAATCAACATTTATTGTCCACCTACTATGTGCAAGGCCCTGCACTTGGTGCAGAAGAGGACACTGGAGTGAATAAATGGTTGACAGTCTACCTAAAAGAACGTTAGGGTTCCAGAGAGCCTAGTCACTGAGTCAGGAGGATTCACTTCCCCACCAAAAAATTCCACCCTTGGGCCCTGGGGAAGCCTTGTTGTCGGTAACAAGGAGAAAACACAATATTACTGGAAATGTCAAAGATGGGGGTTTTACCTTTGGGCAAAAATTAGAATATAAAGGTTAAAAAAAAAGAGGTGGTTCAGAAAGGCATTCTGCCTTCTTGGCCTAAGCCTCTAAGAGAAAACAAAAGTCCCCAGCAACTTTCCTCATTGTAGAATTCAGGAAGGGTGTGCATGTGCGTGTGTGTGCACGTGTGCGTGTGTGCGTGTGTACGTGTGTGTGTGTGTGTGTGTGTGTGTGTGTGTGTGTGTGTGTGTGTTTCTTTTCTGGGTCCCTTACTTACTTACCATAGAGAACCACAGAATTTTACAGCCGGAAAGGACCTTGGAGCTGTTTGACACCAATGGAAATTGCCCTCACAACGGAGTCATATGGACCCCAGTGCAAACACTGCTTCTAAACTTGTGACCTTGGGTAAGTTATTTACTGTCCCTGGGCTTCAGTTTCCTTATCTGTAAAATGAGAGGGATGAACTGGATGAGTTTCCAGATCCCTTCTAGATCTAAAGCTATGATTATAAGTCACTTAATACAGAAAAACCATATGGACAGATTGTCTCTCTATGAACATAATACATATAAAATTAGATGGGCATAGCTTCATAGTTAGATATGGTTATATAGGTGTAGCTGTGTGCAATTAGATATAGACATATATAATCATTTATGTGCTATATTATGTAAAACTATGTGTAGTTCTATATACTATATAGCATATATTTAACATGTATAAAACCCCCTCTGTATGTGCAAATATGATTGTGTGTCTATAACTACGCTTACATATAAAATCATTACAATATTTATATCATTACAATGTATTAGCATATGTATATTATCTGTGGGTGTATGTACGTAGCTTTCTATGTGACTATATAACCACTTACGCACATAAATAAGCATATATTTATGTATAACTATATGTGCAAATATATATACATAACTACATGTCACATATAAAACCATACATGTATATTATCATGCCACATGCATTCTATCTAATGTATGATTACATGTACAGAAGTACACATTGTGTGAAAGGCCATATGTGCACATATAATTGTGTATATGCAACTATATATACACATAGATAATTGGGCACCATATACAGACATATATAACTATACATACATACATAGATCATCTAAGATTCCTCATCTGTGAAATGAGGGGGAGGGGATTGCCTATATAGCCTATAGAACTAGCTTAAGAAAGGTGGTTGAATTGAATGGAGACAACTTATGCATCATCTTGGTCCGGGTCCTCATCTTCTCCCATCTGGTCTATTGGCAAATTTTCCCAATTGGCTTCCCAGACTTGTCCCACCCCTCTCTAATCCATCCTCCACTTACCTGCCAACTTCCTAAAGCAGAGCACACGCACACACACACACCCCTTACTCAATAAACTCTTGGGATTTCTTATTGCCTCTAGGATCAAATTTAGACTCCACTGTTTGACGTTCGAAGCTCTTCACAACCTGGTCCCTTCCTATCTTTCTAGTCTCTTACGTACTATCCCCCTCCTACAAGCTATTTCTCAGTCAGTCAGTCAATCAATCAATCAATCAATATACATTGGTTAAGCACCTACTATGTGTCAGGCACCATGCTAAAAGCTAGGGATACAAAAAGAGACAAAAGACAGTCCCTGCCCTCAGGGAGCTTACAATCTAATGATTGTCTCTCTGTCTTTGCAGTTACTCTCTCCCATGCCTGGTAGGCAGTCTGCCTTCCTCAATTCTCCCTCTTAGAATCTCCGTCTTCCTTCAAAACTTAGCTCAAATTGCATCGTTCTGCAGGAGGTCCTTCCCGGTCCTCCAGCTGTCAATGCAATCCCCTCTGCTGTTCCCTTGTATCTACCCTGTATAATAATAATTAATAATAATAATAGCACCCTACTATGCGCTAGACCCTGTGCTAAGAACTTTACAAATATTATTACATTTTATCCCTTCAACAACCCTGGGAGATGGGTCATTGTTGTTATTTATCCCCATTTTTATAGATGAGGAAACTGAGGCAAACAGAGGTTACGTGACTTTCCCAGGGTCACACAATTAGTAAGTGTCTGAGGCTAGATTTAAAATCAGGAAGATAAGTCTTGATGACCCCAGGCCCAGCACTCTACCATGCTACCCAGCTGTGCTTATATGTGTGTGTGTGTGTGTGTATGTATATATACATGTTGTCTTCCCCATTATAAGGTAAGGTCCTTGAGGGCAGGGACTATTTTTGCTTACCATAGGGCCTGGCATAAAATAAGTGCTTAGTAAATACTGACTGACTGGTTGATTGGAAGCAAAGATGAGAAACAGCTTAGAATGACAATATTAAGAGAGTCAAGTATTTGTTGTTTTTGGTTTTTTTTTTAACACAGGAATAAATAGAACCTGGTACCTGGCTCCAAGGCCAATGTTCTTTCCCTGAACATGAAGGGATGAAAGCATCACCTTCCAACCAAAACCAAACATGTATTAGGCCTTCCTGAATGAGCCGGTTTGGAAAGGTTGGTTGGTTTTTAAACATGGACACCTTTTATTGTCTTGACTCCAGTCCTCTTGAGAGTTTTCTTTAACAAGGGGAATATGTCTAGATTCAGTCTTGCCACTTGGTTCAATTTTAGTAAATAATTCTAAAAATAGCCCAAGGATCCCATTGGTTTTCCAGTCTCAACATACTGGAAGAAAACTCAAAACAAATGTTTACTGAAGGCTATTGTTTTCTTATTTACAGATGAAAAAAGTTAGAGCCAGAAGGAGCCTGGGAGAACACTTGGCCCAGACCTGTCCCTTTATGGAGAAGGAAGCTCAGGTGTAGAGAAGAAAGGTGATTTGCCCCAGGACATAGACTGAAACATGGCAGAAGCTGGATTATCATTGGATTTTTTGAGCTAGAAGGGACTATCATGGCACAGGTGAAGGAATGGAAGTACAGAGAGAGGAAGGGACTTGGTCCAGGTCACACACACAGGCATTGACAGAGGTGCTGACACTGTCCCCCGAAATCCCATTTGCACATGTTATAGAAGCTTGCCTCCTTGAGAGGGAACTTGTTTATCTATCTTTGGATCTACGGTAACCCCTAATTCTGTGTTTGATACCAGTAGGCACTAAATAAATACTCCCTTATTGACTAATCAAAGTGGATTATCGTAGAATTTAGAGCCAGAAGACACCTTAGAGATCATCCCTTCAGTTTTACAATCTACAATATGTGGAAATGGGCCCAGAGCTGTAAAGTTATTTGCCCTGGGCTACACAACTATGTAACAGCAAAAGAAAGATTACTATAAAATCACAGGTTTCATAGTTGAATGGGTAAGGATACTGAGGTCACAAAGATAGTAAAATTGTTAGCTAGAGTTCAAATCCTGGTCCTTTCACTACAAATTCATTCTATGCCTCAATCTTAGGGTTTTTAAGCCATTTTTGATGCAATGAGTCCATTGGGCAGTCGCGCTGGTATAGTCTCTGCACCCTGCCTCAGAATTGTGTTATAAAATGCACAAAATAAAATATGTTGGATTAGAAAGGAAACAAATTGCATTGAAATAAAGTTATTAAAATATTTGAAACATAAGTTGACAAATCCCAGGTTAAAGAGTCCCTGATGTTGTCCAATGCCTTCATTTTACATGAAAAAATTGCAATCAGAGAGCCAAAGTGAGCCCTTCCTCAGTGGCTCTTCCTCTTCTCCCCAGATCTTGCTGTCTCATTTCCACGACAGCTTTTCTCAGAAGCCCTACCAAATTTACAAGCACCTTGATAATTCTCTGGACATCGCCCTGGGGAATATGACAAATCATCGCTGCCAAGTGCCGTTAGCCATATGGCAAAATTTAAAAGAATCTGGGCCCAGCATGTCAGAATGTGTGAACCTGCCGTCTTTTTGTGTCTGGTTGAATATCAACTCATCTCCCGGGCCCTCCCTGCGTCAGTACACATACTGGCAGTCTGGGCAGACGGCACCTACTATTAAGCAAGCACTGAACAGTAGGGACTAGGGTTCAGGTTGCCCCTCCCCCTAGAGCTCAGGGCTTTGGATTCAAAGACTTTAACCTCACTGCCCCTTGGCCAAAGACCCCCGTCTCTCCTTATGTATTTGTTTCCACCTTAAAGAAGAGTCATTCTAAGGAAGTGTCCCACAGACTAGGCGTAAAAGGAGACAAAAGTATAAGGAAAGGTGGGTGTTGAGCTCTTTACAAGGGGAGGGGTCTATGGAGCAGGGTGCCAGGGTGGAGTGTGGTCTGGAGTCGGGAGCTCCCTGAACCCACAGGAGAAAATATTTGCATTATTCGAATGCCAGCTGTCATCATCCTAATCTTCATCATTATCATTATTAAATTAAACAATTTGGCTTTAAAAGGATGACATGTTCCACACATCCAGCCAATGGGAAAGGCTTCAGGGCACTCTCTTGCCAGGAGATAATTAACAAATAGAAGCCCAGGGCAAAAGCAAACATTCTGGACCGATTTCAGGCCCCAGAAGCACTTTGCCTCTCTTATCTAATTTGAACCTTGCAACCACCCAAGAGTACAGCGCCCACGTGTTACAGGCATTATTGTGCCCACTTTACAGCTGAGGAAACTAAGGCTCAGAAAGATTCACTTGTCCAAGATCACACAACTGGGCACTTTAGAAATATTTTCAGGCCAAAAAGTCTCCTCTTTTCTCATCCATGCCACTGCCAGATGACTCTTCCTTGGATGTTCTAAGTTCTTTCAAGGGGCAGCTAGTTAGCGCAGTGAATGAAGCACCAGGCCTGAAGTGAGGAAGACCTGAGTTCAAATCCAGCCTCAGACACTAGCTGTGTAACCTTGGGCAAGTCACTTCACCCTGTTTGCCTCAGTTTCCTCATCTGTAAAAGGAGCTGGAGAAGGAAATGACAAACCCCTCCAGTATCTTTGCCAAGAAAACCCCAAATGGGGTCACCAAGAGTCTGAAAGGGCTAGACAACAACAAAAATACTTTCCACAGTTACCCACTGTTTACTCTATAAAGCTTGAAATCCTTTCTGTAAGATCTTCTAAACTCCCTTCTAGCCTTATCTCCTCCAACCTCAAAGCAGATTGGATGACTGACTCCCTGACAAGTCTGCTCTCTGCCTGGAACGCTGGTTCCTCCCTACTCTGCCTATTGACATCCTATCTATCCATAAGTCCTACCTCACGTGGCACCTCCTCCATGGTGCCTGCCCTGATTTCCCAATGACTTACCAACCTGACCCCAAGTCAGAAATGATGTATCCCTCATTGTTCTTCTCTTATAGAGGAAGCTTATGTGAAACTCTCTGCTAGTATTCTATACCTGTAAGTGTCCACAGGATCATAGATTTAGAGCTGGAAGCAGCCTCAGAGGCCTCCTTAGTCCAAAACTTTCATATTATAGATATGGAAACTGAGGCACAAAGCAATTAAGTGACTTGCCCAGGGTCATACAGGTAGTTGTGTTTGTCCTTCATTTTCGAAGAGGACCATGGCATCAGGGAAATGACGACATGACTTGTAGTTGACTTTGATATGAGTGAGAGAGAGCTGTGCAATGTCGCCAGCTGCACTTTCCCCTCCAGAGCCATTTGGATCCAGTGAATAACAGAGGGAAGATTAGAAGCCAAGACTTTGGATTCAAAGACTGTAACCTCACTGCCCCTTGGCCAAAGACCCCCATCTCTCCTTACGTATTTGTCTCCACCTTAAAGAAGAGTCATTCTAAGGAAGTGTCCCACAGACTCGGCGTAAAAGGAGCTTTTCCCACTATCCCACAGTCTCTTGAGGAGCAGCAATTCCATGGATTAAGTCCTGTCAAACCATTTGACCCTTAAGACAGATCTGGAGAGACGACCTACTTACTGATCCTCTCATGCTTAATTAGCACATGAAGAAAGAGAGTCCCAGAGAGGTCGTGCTTTGCCCAAAGCCTCAGAGCTATTAAGTGCAAGAGCAAGGATTCGAATCCAAATGCTCCAACTCAGAGGCCAAGGCTCCTTCATTACCTTCTAGAGTCTGCCTGTGAGTTAGCTGCCTCATCACTACGCTGATCAAGGGTAGAAAGGACCTGAGCTCTTTGGGGGTGGGGGGGGAGGGGACTTTTATTCTGGAAAGGGAAGCAGCCAGGAGAAAATCATTCCCATTAAACCAAAGGCCGTCTCCCATCCTGTCTCCAGCGGCACTATCCCCGTGGCTTCCAGAAACACCATTAACTACACAACAGGAAAAGAGGTCAGCAGGGTCATGGATGTTTTGTGGAGACTGGGAAAAGGAGTGAAGGAGAAAGGAATTTAGGGGGGTGGGGTGGGAGGAGGTCCCAAAGTGATCTGCAATCACCCCTGGCAATACCCTCTATAATAGATCCCTCACTCAAAAGTAAACAAGGATCTGAGTTCCCCTGTCCATGTCCACCAGAAGGCCCAATCGTGACCAGCACTGTCAGCTGGGAGAAAATTTCACCTCTAAGAAGAAATGTTTTGAAGGTTGTATGTTGACCTGAGGTTGGCCATGACTCCTAAAGACTATTACCATCCTGTAGTGGGCTGAGGTGAGGTGAGTGGAGATACGCACCCACACACATTGAATCATAGGTCCTTGACATATTGAATTCTTTACTTAAATTTCTCTCCCCCAACTTCACCCCACCTTTTTTCGCAGTCAAGTCATGAGGCAATGACTCACTCCCAGGTTAGCCATTTTGTGGTTTGGGGTGGGGAGAGAGTTAAAAAACTGACAAAGAGGACCTACTAAAGTGTGAAGCTGCAGTGATCTATGGGGAGTCTCCCACATCTCTATACAAAGATTCCCATATCTCTGACAGCACGGATATCTCAAAGTATTGAAGAGAATTTCCCCCACCATTCAGTTTGAAATAATTAAAGACACGTTATCATGTTTCTAACTGGATAGCAGTATGAATTACAGGACAGTTTTGTTTCCAATATTGAAGCTTTAAAAAAAAGGAGGGGGAGGGAAAACCTAGGGAGACATTATATATTAGGTATGTAGAGTAACCAACCCATTTTCCAAAGAGGACACATGGTCTAACAAAGTATCTTTGTGTATCCATTTATATGCCCATCCCCCCGTTAAAATGTAAGCTTCCTGCAGGCAAGAGTTGTTTTATGTTTCTCTTTGTATCTTCAATGACTGACACAAAGAAACACTTAATAAATATTTTTGATTGATTGACTAATCTTTCCTAAGCTTGTTCACAGTCTAAGAGTTAGAAGGGAACTCTGCATTCCTCTAGTCCAGGGGTGGGAAGGCTGCTCCAGTCCAATCCTATAACTTCTGCCCCTCAAATTGTCATCTAGCATGCTGTATCCTCACCAACATACATGTATCACTCCCTATGTCCCTCTTCCCTTTCTCCAGTAACTTTGTGACAACATTTTTGACACCTAAATCATCTGCATCCTCTGCCCTCCATCTCTCTCCAGCTGTGGGTAATATGACTTCTGTCTTCCCCACTAGACAATGTTCCCTCATATGTCACTAAAGACAGAACGTCGGAGTCAGAAGGGACTTCAATAACCAGTGAAACTCATCCAAACCTGGCCAAAGTCATCCTGGGAAGGGGTGATTCAACTGCCTAGATTCTTTCTTCCCACTGCTCCCAAGCTTTATTCATCACAATCATAAATTGGACAAGCACTAAGTCAATGAAGCTTCTAAAATAGGACTAAAATAAGTTGAACTCATTTTTTAAATCTATGAAATTTATGTATAATGATGGTCAAAATGCTTTAAGCTGTCTATAAGCACCATTGTGGTATAGTAAATCTAGAGCAGGCCTCAACATCAAGAAGACCTGGGTTCAGGTTCAGCCTTTGACCCATACTGGCTTTGGGACTCTGGACAAGTCTCTCATGCTCAAGACTACTCTCCAAAACTCTTCGTTGAAGAGAAGGGACCTAAGGGCTCCTCATCGCGGAGCTCCCTACACTGGTGACATCACCAATTTCAGCTTAACGACAACAATAAGCAAAACACGCAGCTCATCCTAGGCTACTGCCGACCGTAGGAAGAAAGATGATCACGCGCTGGAAATGCTCACAATGTTTTATTGACAGCTTTTCTTTTCACCTCCCCTTCATTTCCCTATATTCTTCTCCCCTTGTAATAAAGAAAGAGAGAAAGAAGAAGGAAAAGAACAAGAACAAGAAGAGAAAGAGGAGGAGGGAAGAGAAGAGAAGGAAAGGGAAGGGAAGAGGAGAGGAGGAGAGGGGAGGGGAGGGGAGAGGAGAGGAGAAGAGGGAAGGGGAGAGGAGAGGAGGGGAGGGGAGAGGAGAGGAGAGGAGGGGAGGGGAGGGGAGAGGAGGGGAGAGGAGGGGAGGAGAAGAGGGAAGGGGAGAGGAGAGGAGAGGAGGGGAGGGGAGGGGAGAGGAGGGGAGAGGAGGGGAGGAGAAGAGGGAAGGGGAGAGGAGAGGAGAGGAGGGAAGGGGAGAGGAGAGGAGAGGAGAGGAAAAAGTGATTCAGCAAAACTAACCAATTCAGCAATTGAGTCTGAGGATATGTGCAGCAGTCTGAATCAATAGTCCCTTACCTCTGTGGAAAAAGGAGGGAGGAACATATTTTCACTTCTTCTTCTGAGTTGAACTAGATGACCATTGAGCTCCCTTCCAACTCTCAAATTCTGTGATTCTGTGAGTCTTCAGGACTAGAGCTCAGTGTAATTAAATCCCAACCACAAGCAACCATAATGGCACACCTCAATGTAATAGCATGTCATACTCAGTATCTGATTTGATCGAGCTGTCTTACAACCAAGCCTATCTCCTAGCATTTGTAAAGGAAGTCTCATCACCATAGTTCTAAACAGTGGTCCCCAAAAGGATGACAGAGGGGCTCCCTGCACTGGAAGGGAAGTTAGACCAGATAAACTCTAGGGTTGAAATATAGACTTGCTGGTGCTATTGGGATATCCAGGTGGAAATATCCAGCAGGCAGCTGGAGTTATGAGACTGGAATGTCAGAGAAAGGTTCAAAGGTAAATACAAATTTGTGAGTCACCCAAGTGAGGATGATAGTCATGGGAACAAAGACTAGATGGGCTCTGAGGTTCTTTCTGATTCTGAGACGGTATAAACATAAGTTTAGCAAGGGAAAATATCCAGAGAGCGGGGGCAGGGATAGAACCTTAGAGGATCATTTTGTTTCAGGTACAAAAGGAGAGAAAGGAGCCAGAGAAGAAAGCATAGCAGAAGCAACCAGAGAAGTGTCACATAAGCCAAAGGAAGAGAATATATCAAGAAGGAGGGTGAGGCCACATGATCAACTTTTCCACAAAAGTCAAAGAGGAGGAGGACTGAGAAGAGGCTCTTGGTTTTGAAGACTAAGACACCACTGGTGACCTTTGGGGAGAGAATTGAACAAAGGAAAGAAGAGCTAGGTCAGAAAGAGCTAAGCAATGAGTGGGTGGAAGGACATAGAGTCAGGCTGTCCTTCGCTTTCAAAGAGGACAATGATATCAGGGAGATGACAACATGACATGCAAGTGAATTGGATTTAAGGGAGGGAGGGCTGGGCAAAGTCAGCAGCCTCGCTTTCTCCTCTAGAGCCATCTAGGTCCAGTGGCAAGATATAGATCAGGAAGACTGGAGATGGCCCAGGATGCAGTGGGGGAACTTGGCCTTTTTAAGCTAAGGTCATTAATGGGTCTCACTTTGACTGAAGCAACAGCCAATCAGTGATTAAGGCTAAGTAAGAAATGATGCAGAGAATGGCTTCTTTTACCTAGTCAAAAAAGGAAAAAATCAATCTGGGAGGGGAAGATCCTCAGGGTTTCTGACCAAAATAGAAACAATTGCTATTTACATTCACTCTGAGACAATCAGGGACCCAGTACCTGTTGTTGGCCAATCAATGAGAGCCAGAGTGATTTGGATTTAAGAAATCTAGCCCATAAACCCCAAAGTATCTTGTGAGGTTTTAGCAATCAAAATTTATATTCCCTTTGGCAGAGCACTTGCAGGTAAGGGTATGATACCCTTTGTGGACAGAGGGAAAGGAAGGGAAGGAAAAGAAGAAATAGGAAAGAAGGAAGGAGATAGAGAGAGGGAGGGAGGGGGAGAGGGACAGAGAGAGAGAAAGAGAGAGGGGGGGGAAGGAGAAGAAGAAGAAGAAGAAGAAGAAGAAGAAGAAGAAGAAGAAGAAGAAGAAGAAGAAGAAGAAGAAGAAGAAGAAGAAGAAGAAGAAGAAGAAGAAGAAGAAGAAGAAGAAGAAGAAAGAAAGAAAGAAAGAAAGAAAGAGAGAGAGAGAGAGAAAGAAAGAAAAAGAAAGACAGAAAGAAAGAAAAGAGAAAGAAAGAATAAGGAAGGAAGGAAAGAAAGAAAAAGGAAGGAAGGAAGGAAAGAAGGAAATAAAGAAAGAAAGAAAGAGCTGTTTTGCCCAACTTGCCAGTTCCAGTTGGGTCCCCAGTGGGCAGCTCCTACAACTACTCACAGAGGTGGTTGTTTTCCTTCATTCTCAAAAAAGGCCATGACATCAGGGAGATAATGCCATGACATGCAAGTGGATTAGATTTAAGTGAGGGAGGGCTGTATGAAGTCACCAGCCTCACTTTCTCCTTTGGACCCATCTAGGTCCAGTAGCAAGATAGAGATCAGGATGACTGGATATGGCCCAGGATGCAGTGGGAATATCACTGGTGACTTTTGAGAAGAGATTTGAATAAAAGGACTAAAGAGCTAGGTTAGAAAAAGCTAAGCAATAAGTCAGTGAGAAGGAAGAAGATTCAGGCTGGGTAGACTAGGCACAAATTGGTCATTTGTAAAGGGAAAGAGGGAACAAACAGCAGCCCAAGGTTATGGCAGGGCTAAAGGAAAGGCTGTTTTAATTTAGTTTGAAGGAGGAGCCTGAATGGACTTGTACCTCTTCCAATTTTTTGTCCTTTATTTTGTCAGGCACTTACTAAAGGTCAAACACTTAAAGCTCAAACTCCAGTTCCAGAGGTCCCTCCAAGACACAGATCATTGCCCGTAAATGGCTGCCTATCCTGGATGACCCTTATCCATATTCATTCTCTTCTGAGTTCACCACAAGGAGTCAACCCAATGTGCTGGAGACCTTCCTGGACAAAAAGGCATCAGTGAAACAACCAGGGCATCCCTCAGTTTTCTCCTTGACCACCGTATCTTCTCTTCTACATACAACTCTTTGATGGTGTCCTTTAATCCCATTCTTACTTGTTCCTCACTTTTTATATGCTAGTGCCTGCCCACTCCCACCATACATCTCTTCATTGCTCCATTGCTAATTGGTAATACTCTATTGCTAATTTCAGGTCCATCTAGAGACTGTAGGGTTATGACTCAAAGCCATCCAATGAGCCTGAAAGCTATATAAGATTATATTGCACTAATTTACTCCTATTCTATCCCTCCCCACACCAAAAAATGAAAATGCCCCCTCTTCCCTATGAAACAGAATCTGGGTCAAACCCTGCATTCAGAACAACCGAAGCTGCCACCAAACTGGGAATTATACACATTTTCCAAACAAGAGAACTAAAAGAAAGGACTTATTCAACTTTCCCAGTTACAGAGTTGGCTGTATCTCAGCAAGGTCAATCAGAAAATTAAAAACCAAACATGAGAGCAAGGGCATTCATGAAGTCTGTTATTGTATAAATTAATCCCTAGAAGGAATTTGTAGTTGGGGGTAGTGGGGGGAGAGAAGGGGGTTTCCAACAAAATCTTTGTGCCTGTCATCCTCCTTAGACAAAGGTTCAGCAAATTTATTCTTATAATTTTTTTGCTTGATTAAATAGATTATTTTAGTTCCTACTAATTGGAAATGTATAATAATTTAAACAAGAAACTTGGCAGGAAATTAGCTGGGCAGACAATATTGCAGGCCAGATGGTTAAGCCATTTAATGGGCCTCCTATTCCTGTTCCCTTAAGTACCTCAGCATCACCAAGATAGACCATTGTGCTAATTACCAATCACTCATTATCTCACTCCAACCAAAGCCATCCTTGGGGAGCTGTCACCATAGCTCATAAGACAGCAGATCTTTATTTCTTCATGAAACATTCTAGTTTTTTTTTTCTTTTTGTCCAGAGCAATGATTTTATCATTGCCTGGAGCTCTCCATGAGGAAATTCCTGCAGCCACAGCTCTTGACAACTCAGAACAGAAAGTTCTTGCCACCAAAGTCCTTGGGCCTATAAAATGGTTTAACATCAGAAATGAATATGATTTTGCAAGTAGAAATGACATTAAAGAAGCATTAACATCTGCTTTGATGCTGCACCCTAAGGACCATGGGAGCTTTCCATCTGACTTGCACCTGAAATCTACCAGATGTGTTGTCTTCCCTATTTGAATGTGAGCTCTGAAAGCAGTAACTGTCTTGTTTTTCTATTTGTGTTCTCAGTACTGGACACATAGTTGTACTTTATTTGTTCATTAACAACCATTTGGCACCTTAGACTCTTAGAGGATTTCCCATGATCACTTAAGAAGTTAGGTGACTTTTTCAAAGTCACCCAGCCAGTATGTGTCAGAAGCAGGCACTGAACCCTGATACTCCTCTACCCACCAAACCTTGGCTTAAATTCTAGAATTCACCCTATAGGCATTTATTAAGTGTTTCTTGTGTGCTAATCACAGGGGATAAGGACAAAAGCAAAAACAGTCCTTGCTTCAGGGCATTTATCTAACTTAAATTTTTCACCACTGCTGCTAAGAACTAAAATGTACAGAGCAATGTTCTGTATAAATTCCCTCATGTGGGGCTCATAACAGTCCTCAGGAGTAAGTGTGACAGGTATCCCCCCCCATTGTGACATGAGGAGACCAAGGCTCTGAGATCTCCTTCCTTGAATTCATCCAAATGTGGTAGATTTTAGCATTGCTCCTTGTGGGTTGAGAAGAGAAAGAAAAGCTGTCATTAAGCACCTCTTAAGAAAATGAGATGGGAGCCAGACCAGCAGCTGGAAGCTAATGATTTTCCAAGTGTTGTCTCTGAAGCAGAAATGCTCCCGTACCCCAAGTGCTCAGTGTAAATATCACCTAGAAAAGAATTAAGGACATACTTACGATAAGATGGGGCCTGGGGGAGGTGGGACAGTAAACAACAAAGAACCCTGAGTGACTTATTACAGGTATAAACCACTGCTTAAGCAAAATGCAATATGTGAACCTTCACAGTTTAAAAATGGAGAAAAAGCAGTTAATTAACATTACAAAAGATCTAGGTGTGGCTGAAAGTGAATCTTCACCCACCAATTGAGGAAGGACTAAGCACTTTGTGGCACATGAATACAATATGCTATGCTACTGCTGCACTGTAGGAAATGAAGACTAGGAAGGGTGCAGAGAAGCCTGGGATGACTTGTGAACTGACTCAGAGTGAAGTAAGCAGAAATAGGAAAAGAATAAAAACAGTGAGTACAAGCTTGTAAATGACAACATGACAACAAAATCATTGCAATTGAGTGCTATGAAGCCATAATGACTAAGCCTGCCCCAAAGAAGAGATAGCAAAGGTCCCTCTTCCCATTCTCTGTAGAGGTGGGAGGCCATGGGTTGAGTGACATTGCCTATACAGCCAGGCTTGGCTGACATTTTGATTTTGTCAAATTGCTTTTTTGTAAATCTTTCTGTTCAGTTCTTTGTTATAAAATATGCCCCTGGGGTAAGGGAGAAGAAGCAATATATTCAAGAAATAAAGCCATTATAAAAACAAAAGTTACAAATATATTTTAAATTATATTTAAAATGAGAGTAAATGAACATTTATCAAGGGCCAAAGGGAGATCTCCTATAAGTGAAGTGCATGCACTTAATGGTATTAACTTTTATATTTCTTTTTTCTCCTCAGAAGAATTTTAAAAAAACAACTTAGTTTGGAGTTTTTCGGCATGTTCCAGGTGGTTGAGGTGGTCAGGTAGGTATTACTGGATTCTTTAGGAGTGTATTCCTATGACCTTCTTCTGGTACAATTGTATACATTTCTTCTTGACCCCATTTGGAGTTTCTTTGGCAAAGATACCAGAGAAGTTTGCCATTTCCTTCTCCACATCATTTTTACAGATGAGGAAACCGAGGCAAACAGAGTTAAGTCACTTGTTCAGGATCACACTGCTACTAAGTAGGCTGGGATTTGAATTCAGGTCTTCCTGACTCCAGGCCCAGTGCTCAGCCCGCTGTCCTGCCTGTGAAACTATCACTACATGGGGTGAGGGAATGGGGAGGCATGAAGGTTAAAGTTTTTCATTCCTATTAGTCTGCCACGAAAACTAGCCCTTTTCAAAAACTTCCAAGTCTTCCTTCTGCCTCCATTTTTCAATGAATTCTAAGTCAGCAAAGTGAAGTAGGAAAGAGCTGGCCTTGGCATCAAAAAAAAAAAACATGGGTTCAAATCCTGCCTTTGATGCATACTAGCTGCATGACCCTGGGCAAGGCACAACCTCTCAGTGCCCCAGTCACCTTTAAGACTCTAATATGTTACACAGTGGATAGAGCATGGGCCCTGGAGTCAGGAGGACCTGAGTTCAAATCCAGCCTCAGACAATTAACACTTACTAGCTATGTGTCCCTAAGCAGGTCACTTGACCCCAATTGCCTCACCAAAAAAAAAAAACACGACTTTTTAAGTGAGGTACCCAAAAGCAATGCAGAGAGTTTCCCCAGACTGATGAAATCATAGATTTGGCCAAAATAAATAACAAACAAACATCAGAGAATGAATACTCCTCAACTCTGACAGAGACATTGTGAAAGACATTAGGAAGCAGTCTGCAAAGTCAACCTCTGATTACTTACTTGTGTTTATATAATCTCTCTACTTAGAAAGGCTAGCGGAAAAGCCAATGAATTCCAGTTTTCCATGTGGACTGATGCAACCTGACATGCTTTATAAAGAACTGAAGGAGTCTTTACTGTGCAAAGACACTTTAAACACAGTTGGAACAAAGGACAGATCCTCCCTTACCCAATAAATGAGCTTCCTCCAAGGCCATGGCTTTAGTTTCTAGCTTAGGTTCTTAATTCATCATTTTATGAAGGAGGAAAAGATCATGTATTTAGCTACCTCTTTCTCTCTCTCCTCTCTCCTCTCTCTCTCTTTCTGCCTCTCTCTCTCTCTGCCTCTCTCTCTCTGTCTCTCTCTCTCTTTGTAGCTCTCTTTCTGTCTCTGTCTCTCTGTCTCTGTCTCTTCTCTCTCTCTCTTCCTGCATATATATGCATATTAGATATATATATATGTATATATATATACATACACATACACACACATATATTTATAGATATAGCAGTGATTTATAAAATGTAAAAACTGTATGGGTACCAAGGGAAGGGCAATGTCAGATTTTATGTTTTCTTACAGTGTGAAAATGCCCAAGAAGCCAAGAGGCCAAGAGACCCGGAGACTCTATTTGATAACAGATCAAGAGTACAGTCAGGGAGGCATTGTCTCCTACTCCTGAAACAGGGCTGTTCACCGTGGCAGCTGTCTAAACTCCCATCCCACCTAGTTGTTTTTTCATGACAGGAAGTGATGAGTGCCACACCTGGTTGAGAAAACTGCCTTAGAAGAAGCAAGGAGAAAAGAGTGACAGGTTCAGTGAGAATTGGGTTTGGAGGTGAGGTTCAGGCCTCTAAAATTAAAGGAAATGCAGTTCTTATACCTCTCCTTGGTTAATTCCACTTTAGCTTGGTGAGGGGTGGGGGTGGGAGAGGGAGAGAGAGAGAAACAGAGAGAGAGAGAGAGAGAGAGAGAGAGGCGGGGGGGGGGGGAAGGAAGGAAGGAAGAAAGGAAAGGAAGGAAGGAAGGAAGGAAGGAAGGAAGGAAGGAAGGAAGGAAGGAAGGAAGGAAGGAGGGAAGGAAGGAGAGAGGGAGGGATGAAGGAAGGAAGGAAGGAAGA
The DNA here is from genome assembly GCF_011100635.1 of Trichosurus vulpecula. Taxonomy (NCBI): domain Eukaryota; kingdom Metazoa; phylum Chordata; class Mammalia; order Diprotodontia; family Phalangeridae; genus Trichosurus; species Trichosurus vulpecula. The sequence goes on along the minus strand of NC_050576.1, from coordinate 14,545,225 downwards.
AAAGGAAGGAAGAAGGAAAGAAGGAAGGAGAGAGGCAGGAAGGAAGAAATAGGAGAGGAGAGGGAGAAAAAAGAAAGAGAAAAAGGGAGAAAGGAAGGAAGGGAGAAAAAAGGAAGAAATAGGACTATAGGATCATAGATGTATGGAACTAAAAAAGACCCTAAAGGTCAGAAAATCAGAAAGTAAGGGAAGGAAGAAGAGAAGAAAGAATATCTGGGCCTTTTCATTTTCTCTGTTTCTTCAAAAAACCTTATGCCTCTGGTACCTTGGTGAATGGCCATGTGACTTTTGGCAAGTACTGGCACCCATGGCCTGTTTCCTCATCTACACCTAGGCGGTGAGGGTGTCTAGCTAAATGAACTCTGAGGTTGCTCCCAGCTCTATGATCAGCCATCTCATTCCTTTTTCTCTTACATCCTCCTCTCAGCACAAATTTCTGATTAATCTGATGAGGAATGAATGGAGGGGGAGCCACCAACTGAAATGCAGCTTTTTTCCCTCCAGACTAGAAGGCTTAGCATAGTCTTTTCCACTTTTCCCCTAAGTGCCGCCCCTCACATGCTTGATCGTTGACTTACTGAAAAGGAAGGAAGGGATTAGGGCAAAGGATCAAACACGTAAAATTAGGTTTTAATACGAGGAAACAAAAAATATGGAAGAAAAACTACTAACCTAAAAGTGAATCACTGAAGTTCAACAAGAACTGAATTCAGCCACTTCCCCCCTTGTTTGGAGAACATTTCCTTCCCTTCTTCCACCCCTCCCAACACCCAGCTGCCAGTATGTCATAGTAAACATGACTTAAGTTGGAATGCTCTGTCACTTACTGGCAACGTAACCCTGGAAAAGTATCTTGGCCTCTCTTGTCCTCCTAAGGTGGTTGGACAGAGCTGCTTCTGAGGTTCCTTCTAGATCTGAAACCTAGAGCCAATGATTATAAACATGGGACATTATCATCTTTTTGGGACATGGGACAAGGGACATCATCATCAAACTTCTCTCTAAGCTCTATTTCAGGGACTCTCAGCCTTGTTAATGTCACTACCCTTTGGCAGTCAAGTGAAACCTCACTCATTCTCAGAACAATGATTTTAAATGCATAAAATAAAATATATAGGATTACAAAGAAAAGGGCAGCTAGGTGGCACTATAGAGCAGAGACCACCAAGTCTGGAGTCAAGAAGACTCATGTTCCTGAGTTCCAATCCAGCCCCAGGCATATACTAGCTGTGTGACTCTGGGCAAGTCACTCAAGCCTTTTTGTCTCAGTTTCCTCAACTATAAAATGAGCTATAGAAGGAAATGGCAAACCATCCCAAGATATTTGCCAAGAAAATCCCAAATGAGGTCATGAAGAGTTGAATGTGATTGAAAAACAACCAAACAACAACAAAGGAAATCAATTATCCTGAAGCGCTTATTCAAATAATTTTAAAGCAAGGTCACACACCTTAAGAATACTATGGGAATCTGTTTTCTTTGGTTGTACTTATATGACACAAGGCATTGAGATATGGCGGTTATAGAAAAATAAATACTTGAAAATTTAGAAAATAAATGACTACAGTATGTTTTCTTCAAATGCCTGCTCATTGATCTTCAGAACCATCTTGTGAAATAGTTAAGGTTAGATAATTCAGTATCAGAGAAGTACAATGACTTTCCCAAGATCACACAGCTCATTAGTACAAAGGTAGAATGAGAACTCAGATCTTCAAACTGGCATTCCAATGCTTTTAAGATGCTCTATTGACAGCTAGCTGCCTCGGAATCTGACTGAATTGAATTAACTGGTACCTTTATGGCCCTGGCCTAGTACTGGGAGAGGGAAAAGTTTCTAATATGGTCCTCTCTATGGATACCTGGCAGGTAATGTAACTGCAGCGGAGCAGAATGAACACTGAAGCTAGGACCAAGACAACTGAGTTAAAAGACTAACTGAGCTCCCTACTTGTTGTGTGACCTTGAACAGCTTGCATAGACTCTCTGCCTCAGTTTCTTTATTTGTAAGATAATGATACCCTCTGTCCCACTACCTACCTCAGAACTGTTGTAAAGATGAAAAAAAGGTAAGGAAAGCATTTTATAAAACATCGACCAAGACATTTATCATTGCCCTTTTTTAAATATAAGACGTGATTTCATTGGTATAGCAAACTCCCCCTACCAATGCGGATGGGCAGTTTGGAGTCTTAAGGAGTTGCTTGGGGCACAGTTGAGAGACTTGTCCAGGCTCACACAGCCAATATGTGTTAGATTAGAAGGAAGACTTGAAGGCAGGTCTAACCACCTCCAAGGCTGCCTCTCTACCCACTGTGCCACACACAGCCTTTTCTTAACATCAACATTCTTATTATCTATCAAGTTGGTGAAAACATGTAGATCTGCACTCTTCCTCCAGGAAGGATCCACTCATGCATCAGTGGTTCAACATCCTGACATAGGGCATACCCTGACTCAGTAATTGAGTCCTGCCAAAGGTGTCGCAAGAATTCACAGACCCTGGACCACAGCTGTCAGCTCTGCCAAAGAGTGAGGCAGGGCTAAAGGGAGGACAGCTTCCGAAGCAGAGAGATTCAGTAGGGGATCAGAGGTGATGCAAGGAGCCACCCTGGGCATAGATGGGCCAGGAAATCCTGTGTCAGGCAGGCCAGCCAAAACACAAAACATGGGTGAAAGAAAGAGAATGAAGTGGGGGGCAGGAGGTAAGCCAGGAGAGGAGATCATTGAGGAGCACCATAGTGTGGAGAGCTCAGAGAAAGAGGAAGACAGGGCAGAGAACAGTATCACTGGAAGTCAAAAGGAAGGTGGAGGTGGGGTGGAAGGGTGGCTCCAGATCCCCAGGCTAGTGCTCTAAGATAAGGAATCTCCAGAGACAAAGCTTAGCACAGTGCCCAGCACAAAGAAAGAACTTAATGTCTCATAAGGCAGAGAACTCTGGAGTCAAATGCTGTCTCTGCTGCCTACCTGTGTAGGCAGCTGACCTTTCCTCCTTTCTGGGCCTCAGGTTCCTCATCTGTAAAATTGGGGAGTTGAACTAGGTGACCCTAGATCTATATGACTGAATAATAAGTGGAAGTGGAGGCAGCAGCCCAGTAAGAGACCATGCTCGATCCTGGCCCAATTATGGGCTCTGGAACAGAAGCACCAGGTAGAGGCACAAAGCAAAAGTGAAGTGGCTTCTGGATCCTGAAGCCACCAAAATTCTTATGGCACCAAAAGTGTGATTTTTGAATGAGTCGAGCAGGTTGAAAATCAAGAGATCTGGGTCCTTGCCCCAGCTCCATTATCGTAACAGAAAATATGCAGGATTTGGAGCCAGAAGATCTGGATTCGGCTACTGACTACTTGTGTGATATTGGGAAGTCACTTAATTTCTCTGGGTCTCAGTTTCTTCAAATGAAAAATGGGGGGGATTGGCCTAGAGGACTTTGAAGGTGCTTCCAAACTGAAATGTTTGATCTTATGAACCACTTATGTCATCTTAGAGGTGAACGACTTCATTTCTCTGTGCCTTACTTTCCTCATATGTAAAATTGGCATATTAGACTAGACCATCTCGAAGGCCCCCTCCAACTCTAAAATTCCATGATGCCTCCAAAGCATCCAGTTTAGCCACTGGTTTCTAAATGACTTAAGATAACTCTTTGGGCCAGAAAAAAACCTCTTTGGCAGCATATTTCCATCTGAGAGAATAAATCATGTCATAATCACATGACGACCCCCTTAGCGCAGGATAGTGTTATTGGTGTGTGCATTGAATAAAGACAGCAAAAAGATCTTCTGGTCAAATCAGAGAAGTGAAAGGCAGGAAACACAACTCCTAGCCTAGGCACTGAGAGTCCTTGTTGGGGTCACTTCAGATAAATGTGTGCAAAGCACTTGGAGATCTTCTGAAGTGCCATGATTCTGACATACCGAATTGAAAAGTATTAGCATTTGTACTAAAGACCAAACTCCTTGGTCTAACATTCAAGCCCTTCTGCAATCCATTGCCACCTCCCCTTTCCATGATTTGTTCAGAGGAGTTACCTCCACATAGAATCCCAGGATTCAGAGCTGGAGGGACCTCAGAGGCCATCTCTTCTTGTTTTGTTTTGGGGCGGGGCAGGGCAATTGGGGTTAAATGACTTTCCTAAGGTCACACAGCTAGTACATGTATCAAAGTGCCTCAGGTCGAATTTGAACTCAGGTCCTCCTGACTCCAGGGCCAGTGCTCTACTCACTGCGCCACCTAGCTGCCCCGAGGCCATCTCTTCTGACCCAAACTTCAATCAATTGATCTACAAGCATCTCTCATTTACCATGGGACAGGTAAAGTGCTAAGCATCAGGGATATAATGAAAAAGCAAAAACAACTTCTGTCTTCAAGAAGTTTACAATCTAATAGACCACAACATATATAAATCAAAATTTACAAGGGAGACCCAGAGTGGATTGAAAGTAAGAGACAGGGAAGGGGCTGGCAACTGGCACCTGAAGGATAATGCACATTTTGGTGCATCTAACAAGGGGTCATCCAACCTTTGCTTGAAAATTCTCAGTGAGGGGGGATCTGTTAGGCAGCTAGGTAGGTCAATGGGCAGGGCATTGGACCTGGAGTCAAAAAGACTTCAATTTAAAGCCTACCTTGGGTACATTTTGATTGTATTACCTTGGGCAAGTCATTTAACTTTTTTCTGCCTCAGGTTCCTCATCTGTAAAATGGGGAGAAGAATAGCCCTTATCTCCTAGGGTTGTTGTAAATAAGATAACATATGTAAACATGTTTTGCCAACCTTAAAGAGCTATACAAATGTTAGCTATAATTATTATTATTATTATATATAGTACTAGCTACTGTCGTGATATTTTTGATAATAAAAGCAATAATCAATAACTATGGCATTCAAAGTCCTTCCTAACCCTTTACCAACTTAGCCCCTCCCTCCTTTGCAGTCTTCTTACTCCTTATATATCCCGCCCCCCACACACACACACTTACTCTGCAATCCAGTCACCCTGGCCTTCTAGCTGTTCCTTGAACAAGACCCCCCACCTCCAGACAGTGGGTATTTTCACTGGCTCTGCCCCACACCTGGAACACTCTCCCTCCGTATCTCCACCTCTGGTTTCCCTGCCTTTCTCCCAGCTTAAATTACAGCATGTACAAGAAGCCTTTCCCAACTCCTCTACATCTTAGTGCCTTCCCTCTGATTATTGCCTCTTCGCCCTATAACCTCACAGACAATTGTTTGCACATTTTCTCCCCCATTCAAGTGTGAGAGCCGAAACTGCCTTTTGCCTTCTTTGTATCCTCACCACTTAGCAAAGTGCCTGGCACATAGTAGGTGCTTACTTCACACACACACACACACACACACACACACACACACACACACACACACACACACACACACGACAGCCCATTCTACTTTGGGACAGCTCTTCTGGTTAGGAAGTGTTTCCTGATGTCAAGCCTCAACCTTCACTGCTCCTCATTCTTCCCTCTAATGCAGAACTGAACTAGTCTGACCATTCATCCTCTCTCTCACCTACAAGAGTCCTCCGAAGACTTGCAGACAGCTCTCAGATCCTGACTAAGAACACTCTTCTTCATGTTCAACATGTCCAGTTCCTGAGAGCTTTAACAAGTACCTGGCTCATAGTAAGCACCAAATAAATGCTTTCTCAGCCCATCATCCTATCTACCTACCTACAAGCCTACCTGTCCTGCCCTACCTGTCCTGTCTGCCTCTTCTGAACATTCCCTAGTTTATCACTGTCTTTCCTAAAATGCGACTCCCAGAGCTGCCCACAATACTCCAGATACTCCAGGGCAGAGCACAGTGGGACTAAAGCTCTTCATTCCTGGAAGTTCTGCACCCTCTTAATGCAACCCAAGAGCATGTTGGCTTTTTTTTGGCTACTATGTCATACTGTTCACCAATATTGCATTTACAATCCACTAAGACACTCAGATCATTTTCAGACAAACTACCCAAACATGTACTCTATGCTCCTACTAAACTGGTCTACTATTGGTCCTTCCACTGCCCCCACAGGCCCTTTGAACACTTTTCTTGGTCTTTTTGCTTTGCATACCTGGATTCCCTTCTCTTTCCCTCTTTGTCCACTCATCTTTTAACATCTATCTCAAATTTGACCTCTTCTACATGAAGCCTTCCCTGATTGCCCTGCTTAGTTAGTTATCTTGAGCACAATTGAGCCTTGGGGTCCAAATCTAGTGTTGTTGCAAAGGCTAAACAGATCTGGGTTCAAATCCTGGTTCTGCCACTTACTACATGTGTGATCTTGGACAAATCACTCGGACTCTTTAGCTACTAGTTTCCTGTCAGGTAAAATGAGAGGATTGAATGAGATGATTTCTAAAGTCACTTCCCACTCAAGCTCCAGGATTCTATGATATTAACACCATCTGCATGATTGCAAAATGGAGATTAATTCTAGTTTGGAACATTTTAAATTGCCTTTCCAGAGGGAATATTTTCTGCCTTGACCTTCTCAAGAGATCCCCGATCCTTTCAGCAAAGGCAGTCACTGGCTAACATACATAATAGCCCTTTCAAGACATTTGATTATAAAAAAAAACTTCTATAATGCAAAGTAATCTGAAGTTCAAAAGGGATGATATGATTAGTCCAAGACCACCCAGCCCCAAAGAGGCCAAGATGCCAGACTGGAATGCTATATGCTTCAAATCTCAAACATTTTCCTAGTACACCTCCTGCCTCCATACCTTTGTCCACACAGGCTTTCCCCCAGGCCCTCCACATATCCTCCTGTAAATCTTTGTTCCCTTCCAAAGCCTAGCTCAAGTACCCTCCTTGCAGGGTCTTTGCCATTCCCCCCAAGTATTAGTGCTTCCTGCCCCCTAGTTTAAACAGAATCAGAGAATTTCAGAGGTCCACAGCAGAAATCTAGTCCAACTTTATACAAATTTAATATATATTTGTAAATGTACACACGAGTGAAGTAGAGTAGTTAAATGACAGAATTTGAACCCAGACCTTCCTGACTGCAAGTTGAGCACTCCATAGGATGTTTAAATGGGAGGGGAGTTGTGTATGACATTTGTTTCACACTTCTGTGTATGCATTGGGATGGGGGAGGGGAGGGGATAATTTTTAAGAACTCTCTTCAACATTATCCAGACTCTGACCTGCTTTCTCTAATTCATCCCAAGATAACACTCCACGGAAGGGTTTGGGCAAACGTTTTTCGTTTGTGCACAAAAGATCATGCGAGCCCACAAGGTGTTTTCCTGAAATCACACAAAGAATATTCTCTGCATGGATGATACCAGGGGTGTGTCACGTTTGGCGGTTGCTACCATCCACGTCTGGTACCACGGGGTGGTACAACTCCTGCTACCATTCTCCCTCACCACAAAGTATAAGGCAGAGGAATTGGTGTGAAAGTTTTCCGGAGCCCTTGAATTCATCAATGCAGCCGCCCCTCTCACCACCATCTAGCGAGCCAAAGATCCCTGAAAACCAAAGGCAGACACACAACAGGGACTCAATGAGGCCTCGAGGCTTTAACCAAACCGATAGATCTGTGGAGACAACCTACACCAAAAGCCGATCATTTTCAACCTCAAAGATAAGAAAAAAGCAAGCGCCTCCCCCCCCCCCCCCCCCCCCCCCCCGCACATCCCAGCCCTACCCTCACTCTGCTCTGAATGTATCCTTCCACAGGATACAAATGTAGCAGACTTCGGTTCCTACTACTCTCGCGGCCCCAGGCAGCAGAAGAGATCCAGAGCTCAGTCAAGTTCGGCCTGTCTACGCGTTAGAGGCCCGCGCTTAGAGACCAGGGCTTTTACAAGCTTTCTGAGACCGTAAACTTCGGCAGTACCGAATAGCCAGTGAGGCTCGTTGTCTTCTTTTATTTGAAACACCCCTTTTAATTGCGCCTCTCCTGACTCGTCCAGAGCCCGAAGATGGCAGACAAGCAGGATTTCCACCGTGTCCAGGGACCCCTCAATGAAGCACCTCCTAGTCTGTTCTCCTGACAACCCAGGACGTCAGGCAGAAAGTCTGCCTCCTCAAGGGCTGGCTGCAAACACCTGATCCTAAGAAACCATATTCTCTCATCTCCCTGGAAGCTTCTGGACAAATATGAAAACAACACACACGCAGACAGCCCACATCTATCTATCAGATCTTGCGGGGGGAGGGGAGCAGGAGAGAGACTCCTCGTTCTTATCTCGACTCATCGCGGGGCCGTTCTTTCTAGCCCTGACGTTTCTTGGTCTGACTTGTTTGTCTGTGCCCCTGGCCCTAGCACAGGAAGGGGGTAAAAAGATGAGTGATCCAGAGGCTTGGTTTCAATCTCTTTCTCCCTTAAAGGTGAAATCGGGGATAATCTGAGGTACTCTCTTGGGGTCCCCCCTCCTCACCTTTCGGCATCCCTCCTAAACTGAGGAGTCTCAGGCCCCCGAATGGGGTGGGGGAGGGGTGGGTCAGCGTGGCACTTCTTCCTTGGGCACCGAGAAGGAGGGGGGGAAACATGTCTGAGCCCCTATTAGTCAGTGCCCCGGCACCCCTGCCCTCTGGGAGTTCTCGGGGACTTGGAGAGCAAAGATTTGGTGATAGCTTGTAAGAGGGAGGAGGAAAAAAATCTCACACTCCCCCGCCTCATTCCCACCAAGATACTGCTCCTACCTGGACCTCCGCGGGATCCAGTTTGGAGCCCAGAATAGAGAGAAGTCTCCGAGAGAAGTGTCCTCCACCTCCCGCAACCCCAGAAGCCCAACGCCCCCCCCCCCACCCCGCCCCACTCTAGGGGCCGCACGCAGGATGTACTTGGCCCACATAAACAGGATGTCAGACGGCGCGTTCCGATCTTGTTTAAGAAAACTTTGTATTTTAATTGAACCACACAGAGCGGGGGGTGAGGGGGCTAAAGATAGAGGGGCCTTAACCTTAGATGTGCCGCTATCAGTCGATCCCAGCTGGGGACCCCCGGGGCAGCGCTGACTGCCCTGCGCTCCAAAACTGGAAATCCCCGATCCCGCCCGCTGCTGTCGCCAGCCCTTGAGTAGCCCTGGGGAGCGCCCAGCCGCCCTCCCCCGTCAGTAGGGGAGTGGAGAGAGCAGCTGTGAGAACGTTACCCCCCCCTCTCCCCGCCGCATCCTGCAGCCCCCCATTTCCTGCCCCATCTGGCAGACCCCTGCCGCCACCTCCCCCGCCTTGGCACTCACCACTTCCGCGTGCTGCTCCGAACTCGACTGGGAGGCAGACCGACAGGCAGCAGCCGGGCCCCCGGGCCCCCGGGCCCAGTTCGGCTCGGCTCGCTAGGCGGCCAGGCCCGCGCTGCCAGCCCTCATGGGGCAGAGCGGTACAGGCCGAGGGCGCGGCGGTCTGGGCGCAGGACGCAGGCAAGACCGGGGGCGCTACACTGCGGGAGGAACAAGCGTACCGCCGGCAGCTCAGCCAGCCAGCTTGTTCAGCTTGGCGCGGCTCGGCTCGATTCAACTTTGGGGCAGCGACCTGGGTTGCTTCGGCAGTCCAGCCCCGCCTCCTCTGCCCGCTTCGGCTCCGCCTCTCCTCGTCCCTTCTCGGTTTTGGGGAGGCGCAATTGCCGCCGCAGCCGCAGCCGCTTGACTCGGCCTTCAGAGCCTCTGGGCGGTCCAGGGCGGTCCGGCAGCTAGTCTTGACACCTCGCCCCCTTCTCACCTCCGGTCAGCTGGGGCTGGGGCTGGGGCTGAGGCGGTGGTTGTGGCAATCGCCCTGAGAAGGGAGTGGAAAGGCCGCCAGAGCCCGCCCTCCGTCCAGCTGACATCACTCGAATGACAGCTCTAGCCTGGAAGCGAGATGAAGGTGGGGGTGGGGAGACAGACGGGCAGGGCTTGGGCACAGCTGCCACCTCCTTCCCTCCCCTCCTCTGCCCTCCCCTGCCCTTCCGCACCCTCCACGCGAATTCACCGTGCGATTTCGGGGTGAGGAGTGAGTGGGCAGCAGATTTATCCATCCAGGACTCCCAAGGCGGGGATGCTCAGGTAGGAGCCCTGCACACAGGGAGAAAGGCATTGCCTCGGGGACGCTCCTGTTCTCTGGGGAACTGACAAGGAAAAGAAGAAACTGAGACCTTTGGCCTTTTTTTTTTTCTTCTTTCATAATGTGGAAAGAAAATTATTGAGAAGAAATGGCTGAAAAAAGACAGGACCTAAGGTCTAGGACCATGTTGCCATTATAACTCATTGATTTTAGATCCCTACGTTTAATAGGAGCAGCCGGGAATGGAAAAAGGACAAGTCTTCAGGGCCAGCGTTCAAGTCTTCAGATGTTCTGACTCTGCATCTGGTTCAGGGACTTGGGTCTGTAAGGGACCTGCTAGTCCAATATGCTCATTCTTACAGGAAAAAAAAAAATGAAGGCCAAAGAGTGTATGTGACTTAACCAAGGCGTTGAGTTCAAAAGACTCCCAGAAGCTCTTTAAGTTCTAAGGCAGTGACTGATAGGCGCTGGTGGAGGGAATTCACCCACCAGAAGTTCCCTACACCAATGAAATCAGGGCTCCTCTCTGAAGTTTCCAAAGCTCCTCATGTCAACCAGGCCATGTGGTATAAGAGAAAAAAGGGCTAGTTTAGAACATCTGGATTTGAGTCTTGGTTCTGTTGCTAATCAGCTTAGCCTGATTTGGACTCTCTGGGCCTCAGTTCTCAAGTTGTAAAATAGATTGAGCTAAGTAATGTCTAAGGTCCCTTCCATTGCTAACCATCTAGGTAGGGAGGGAGCTTGCTTTAATGCTTTAGGGTCCTCAAATGTGTTTCCTAAAAACCCATTGAGATAGGTAGTATTATGTATGTTGTTAATATAAATAGGGAAGCTAAGGCTCAGGGAAGTCAGAGGGGTAAAGCAAGTGGACCGTGGCACACAGCTGTGATGTGTCAAAGGCTCAGGTCACCTGACTCCAAATCTATCAGTCTTATGACTAAACAAGGATGCCTTTTGCCCATGGGAGTTGGGGGACCTGCAATTTGCATACTTGTGACTTGGGTCTCCTACCTTCAGTAACCCAAAATCATATCTCCATAACACTTTGTTCTGTGCGATCAGTAGTGAAAGTATTTCTTTTTTTAATTGGAACCTGTGATGTCCTTGGAATGGGGAACTTCAGGTATGTCAGTTCACTCTACCAATGCAGATATCACACCTGCTCAATCTCTCCCTTGTGACTTTAGCAGACCACCTGGGGCCCCTAGTCAGGGAGACACTTACTCAGAGTCCCCACCAGTGTGCCTGAGGGCCAGCCTTACATTTTTAGGCTTCCTGTTTCTGAGGCCAAGGACACCAAGCTGTCTGGATTAACCATTCAATGCCTCAGGCAATGCCACACTCCAAGTGGCAGAACTGAGGCAAATTTCTCTAGTTCCTCTGCCTCCTGCATTCTCCAGCTGGGAGCATGTCTGCTGAGAGGCTTAAGAAACTCTCCATCGGCAATAATTAAACTCAGGTTACTAAGCTTTTGTTACCTCTTTTGACACCTTACCCTGGCTTGGAAGGGGACAATGGATTCTTCAAAACCAGGCCTGCAGAATACACACTTTCATAGGCCTGGCCAAGCTGGCAACCTTTTCTATTTTGCCTGGAAACAGCCTTCCTGCCAGACCTCCTAGGACCAGACTAGTAACTAGAACCTTGTCATCAGGGGAAGCTCCTTGCCAGGTGGGGCATAGGACAGTGCATTTTGGGGCTGAAACAATTCTCGAAATTCATTTGCTGAAGTGTAAAGGGTTGTGATATGAGTAGGCAGGAGAAGCCACAAAGGTGAATTCATAAACCCCTGAACTATGTCCTGAGCAAGGCTTTGTTGAGTTGTGAGCCAGAGGACAATATTTTATATACCCAGTTAAAAGTGGTAGCACCCTGGGCAAGTCACTTTATCTGAAGAAGTGAAGCTGGCAAAGGACTGGGAAGCAGGAGGAACTGGGTTCAAACATTGCCTCTGACATTTAATAGATAGGTGACTGTAGGCAAATCACAACCTTTCTCAGCCCCAGTTTCCCAAGATAACATTTGTAAAGCAGTTTACAAACCTTAAAATACTAGCAAAAAAGAAAATCCTACTTCAGACATTTACTAAGCTGCGTGAACCTGGACAATCACATAATGTTTGTCTGCTTTGATTTCCTCAACTACAAAATCAATCAGTGAGTATATGAAACACCTACTATGTGCTAGACACTGTGCTAAGTGATGGGGATACAAAAAGAAAGTAGGGATAGTAATGCACTGACCTCCTGCAAACCTTCAAGGTGACAGTGACAATAGTAAGTGTTGCTCTGTCTGAGCCACCCACTCGCCTGCCTCGCAGAACCTGAGCTGGAGGGACCTCAGAGCCTCTCCTGTCCAAAAGGTTAGAGAATCCCTTCAGCATGATCGCTGACAAGTGATCCAACCTTGGTTTGAAAGCCAATGGGGAGACCTTCAACCCCAGTCCATGCTCCTTTCAGATAGGTCTAATTGTTAGCAACTTTTCTTTTGCATCATATTATTCATCCTCATGAACTGTATGTTGGATCCAAATTGGCCTGCCTCATCTTCGGTCTACACATCATGCTATCTCCCACCTACAGGCCTGTGCACAGGCTCCTCACTCAATGCCTGATATACTTTCCCAAAGATCAAATGATGATATGTGTAAATAACTTAACACAGTCCCTAGCATACAGTAGGTGCTTAATAAATATTTATTCACTTTGCTTCCACCTCATAGAATTTCAACATCCCTTCAAAGTTCAGCTCCAATGCCACCTCCTAGTGAAGGCTTTTCTTGACTTTCCCACACTGTATCTCTCAGACTTCTGCTCCGAAGTTCTTGCAAGGTAATAGGCATTATACTGACTTGAGCTCTTATCTCCCCAAATAGGCTGCATTCTCCCTGAGGGCAAGGACTGAATCTTACTCATCTCTGTGTCCCTATCAGGACTGGCACAGACCCGGCCAAAAACAAAAATCCTGCTTCAGACATTTACTTAGCTTGTGTGAACCTGGGTAATCACATGGTTTTTGTCTCCTTCAGTTTTCACATCTGTAAAGTCAGCCTGAATGGACAGCTTGGTTTTTTGGAGATATTTTCTCTAATTTCCATTTTTAGTGATGTCTCTTCATTTTTTTTCGGGGCCCTCATTTAAAAAAAAATAAATCCCTCTGCTACCCAGTGAGCCATCCATTATCACAAAGAATAAAAAAAAATAAAGAGCAAAAAAGGAGTTTCATCAAAACTAACCAAGATACCAACTGAGTCTGACAGGGCATGGAACATTTCACACCCAGAATCCCACACCTCTGCAAAGGAGGGAGGGAGGTGCTTAAGGGGCAGGACTTGGTTGTTATAATCATGCAGCATTTGTGACTACATAATAATAATGATTGAGAAAGGGCTCTGTGTCTTAGCAGAGCCCCTACAGAGGACTATTGGGTGAGACAGAATGAACAGGCTGCTGCTGGGCAGAGGACCCATATGACTCATTTCTTAGTCTATTGTACTTTGAAGGGGCTTCATTGGCATATGCAGAAGAGGCAGACTGGCCAGTGGTGCTAAAAGTGAGAAGTCTTTCTTTGGTACAAGATGATAACCCTGAGGGGATGAGAGGAGCACCAAGGAGCAGATAAAATCAGAGTGGTCATAGCCTGACCTTCTGGGCAGGGCAGAAGGAAGCTGCGATCATCTCTTGGAGAGGCTGCTCCCCAGCTTGGGTGCATCCAGCAGCAGCTGTCCAGTCACTCATTGTTGGGAGGGAAGGCAGCTGAGGACTAAACTCTGTCACCCGGCCCTCGTGCCAATGTTTCTTGATGCATTTGGGAAGTGACACCTCCCAAAAACTGGGACAGTGGACAACACCACACCCATCCTCCAGCAGCTTGCACTAGGGTAGCCTAGGACAAGCCAAACATTGGGGTGTCAGTGAGGCAGGACAAGACCTGAGTTTCCTCCTGTGGATCCAAGTGGAATCTCCTTTAGTTATGTCCAATTGATTTTGCATTTTATTTACAGTCAAGGAGGCACCAGTGGTTGAGTTCACAATGGACATGGAAGGTACTAAGCATAGAAGATTCCAGAAAATGAACCAATCAAGTTGTGATAGCTTGATGTGATTGTAGAATCACAAGTTTAGAGGTCATCCCATCTGATCCCCTCATTTTATAAAGGAAAAGTGAAAACAGAAAAAGTGAAAAGCCTAGGGAGGTGAATGACCCAGGGTAAAACAGGCTGCAACGATGGAGTCCGGATTCAAACCCACATCCTCTGACTCCAAATTCAATGATCTTTCCATTGAACCCCATTGCCTCTCGAAAGAGAAACTAGCCACCCTCCCCCTCAAAACAAAACAAAAATAGAGGGTTTTTTTTGGACTACTTCAAATGTGTCATATATTGAAAAGCATCCATTATTTCAAATGTATCATTTTAGACAAGTTAAGGCAGGATTAGAGATAGGTGAGCAGGAGCAGCCTAGGGGCAAGATGGGCTGCAGATGGGCGGGTGCAGTGGGATGAGCAATGAAAGTAACTGATCCTGAGCGGAGACTTGACTCTTAAGTCCTTAGCCCTGAAACCAGCTGGCTGCAGGGTGAGACAGAGGCCGTGCTGTCTGTCCCCTGTTGGAGCAGCGGACTTTGGGAGTATCTCATTCCCCTGACTAATCAGAGAGAGGGCAGAGTGGAAGGATACTGTGTTAATTTAGGAATGTGGGATGAAATTATTTCATTGTCTTATTAGTAGTAATAATAATAGCTAACATTTATAAAGCATTTTAAAGTTTGCAAAGTGGGGTATGTGTGTGTGTGTATGTGTGTGTGTTTGTGTGTGTGTGTGTGTGTGTGTGTGTGTGTGTGTGTGTGTAAATACAAACCCAGCCCTCAAGGAGTTGACATTCTAATGGGGGAAGACAACAAGGAATCTTGGAGGTAAGAAAGTCTCGTGCAGAAAACCATGTTGCATCTCAATCAAGAGATCAGGAAGCTTATGATGGGAAAAGCACTCCCTTCCCCATGCCTCGACTTCCTCATTTATAAAATGGACATCATAATATGTTCACTGCCTGGTTCTCATGAGGATGAAATAAGATTGGAAGAAATAGAGCTGGGAATACCCTGGGGGGATCAGTTAGTCCAACCCTCTATATTTCAGAGTTGGGAAAGCCGAATCTCCAGTGCCTTGCCCAAGGTCATCACGCATGACATTTATAGAGCACTTGAGGTTCTGCAAAACACTTCCCATAGGTTATCTCATTTGAGGCTCCCAACAACCCAAAGACATAGATACCTAGGAAAAGAATAGCATTCATAGAGCACCTACTAAGTGCCAGGCACTTAGTACTAAGTGCTTTACAAATATTATCTCAATTGATCCTCACAGCCCTGAAAATAGGTACTGTCATTATTTCCATGTTACAGTTGAGGAAACTGAGGCAAAGGTAAAGTGACTTGCCCAGGGTCACACAGCTAGGAAGTGACTCGGGTTGGATTTGCACTCAGGTCTTCCAGATGCAAAGCCTAGCACTCTATCCACAGCACCACCTACTATGAGGATCCTGCTCATTTTTAATTTGAGAAAAGTGAGGCTTTGAGAGGTTGGTATGCTGCTAGTGCCAGTGGGGGGATTTGAATGCAAGTCTTCCTGCCTCCAAGTCCAGTGCAGTCAGTGTCCACGGGGCTGAGCTGTCTGAAAGTCATCCGGGTCATCCCACCGGGACAGAGTCCGGTTTGACAGCACAAGAACAACACAGGCAAATGAGGTTGTTGTGACCCAGAGGTCACCATGGCTTGGGAGGGCAAAGTCAGGAAAGACCAGAGCAGGTCTGGATGCAGCTCAGCAGCTTCTCTTTCAACTCTAGTGCCAGCTCTAACTGAATGCAGTGAGGCTCCTTGGCTTGGAGAAGGCTCTGCACAATGGTCTCCCTTCAGTGTCAAAAAGCAAAGCAGGTAAAGAGAGTCAGCAAAACCATAGGTACTGTGATCACAACAACGTAAATGAAAAGAGCCCCCCAAAAGTGGAAAGGTGGGAGGCTATGGGTGTGGAATACTGCATACTAAGGCAAGGTCAAACTCAGTCCAATCAGAGACCTGTATTTACAAGGGATCTCAGAGGACATCTAGATTCCAGTGAGCTCTCTGTCTCGGTCTCTGTCTCTCTTTCTCTCTATCTTTGTCTCTGTCTCTCTCTCTATCTCTGTCTCTCTGTCTGTTTTTTTTTTAAGTAAAAAGGTCAGAGCAAAGTAATCATGCTAACCATTCCGATTTCTGTGTTCCTCGTGACAACCCTGAAAGAGGATTTGGACAGGTACTATGAGTCCCATTTTATGAATGAGGAAAATGAGACCCAGAGTGTGCTGAAACAAACGCTCCCTACATGAAGAAAAGAAGGAATCAGTCCACGCATGTGCTTTGCTTTTTGGCTATTTTTATTATGTATCATCTTCACCTTCATCATCATAACTAGCATTAATATAGCAGGCAGCGCGCTAAGCACTTCACCAATATTATTTCATTCAGTCCTCACAACAACCCTGGGAGGTAGGTGCAACTATTATCTCTACTTTACAGTTGGGGAAACTGAGGCCAATAGATGTTAAGTGACTTGCCAGAGGCGGCACAGCTAATAAGTGTCATGCAGGAATCAGCAATGAAACAAAAAGACAAATGTAAAGTAAAGAGGAGTAGGGGAGATAGTTCATCATGGTGGAAAGAGCTCTGGATTTGAAATCAGAAAGCTGATCTTCTGATAATTATTAAGTAACAAAAATTCCTACTTGCTGTAACAGATTGAGTGCTGGATTTGGAATCAGGAGAACTTACATTCAAATCCTCTCTCAGATCCATGTTAACTGTGTGAGGGTAGGCTGCTTACTTCGCCTCCCAGCCTCAGTTTCCCCATTTGTAAAATATGGACAATAAGAGCACCTATCTCACAGGGCTGTAAATTAAATGAAATAACAGATATTGAAGGCTTGCAACCTTAAAGTGCTGTATAAATGTCAGCTATCATTAACGTCATCATCATCATCATTGTCCTCATGTGCCAGGCTGTGTGTTCGGCACTGAAGACACAAAGAGAATTATGAAAACATCCCTGTTCTCAAAGAGCTTATATATAATTACATTATCTGCTATTATAGATTATAAATATATTATCATATTATACAAATATAGTATCTATAATATATTCTATATTATCTACTTGCCTCCTTTGGCCCTTGATATTGTGTGGAGTGAGCCCTGAAGGTATTATCATTCTCATTTCACTCTTCTGGAAACGGAGGCCCAGAGAAATTACCCAAGGTCACAAGGCAGGCTAGCAATGAAGTGGGCTTATTTAAACTCAGGTCTGGGACAGCTAGGTGGTGCAGTGAATAGAGCACCAGTCCTGGAGTCAGGAAGACCTGAGTTCAAATCTGGCCTCAGACAATTGACACTTACTAGCTGTGTGACCTTGGGCAAGTCACTTAAACCCAATTGCCTTCCCCCCTCCAATAGAAAAAATTACAGCCATAAACTCAGGTCTGTCTACTCATCCCTGCCTGTCCCTTGCTATGTTTTCTTTTCCTCGGTACCAAGCTTCAGAGATGGCATCAGAATGATTTTTATGCCACCAAATGTGAGTTGCTAATATGTGAGTCTCAAGATCCAGGGCAGGGTAATTAATTAGCATTCGTGTTTATTCTGGTTGTATTCATATTATGCATTATTGGAGGTTTTTGTGGATCCACATAATTAGGGCCAATGAAAAAGAATCAATGGATCTAAGGACCCTCCAGAAAGGCCTGTCCTCCTCCTTTTATAGCAAGCATTAGATCAGGATGCTAGCTGAGGAGAGGATTTGCCTAATGATGCTTCATTTCAAAATCTATTAAGTTTTCCAGGAATGTCTGATTGGTTTGGATTGAATTACTAGCTCTGGTAATGAGGCTTCACCTCGGGGGATTTAGCATAACACGTGAATAATTAAAGCATTTCAGCAGGATGAGTTTATCACTCTCAAAGCGCTTTATAGACAGATATTAACTAAACTGGTCCTGGGGAGATGAGGCTGCCCTGGGGATCCAAGCACAGAACTTTGTTTTGGCCCCGGTAGCCTGTTAGCTCCCGGATTGCCTTTCCTTCTGTTTTGTATTCCTGACACTCAGCGCTATGTGGCACGAGGCAGATGTTTATTAAATGCTTCTCTAGTGGGATTGGCTCCCGTTCACTCCTCTCACCGACTTGCTGTGACACCTTGGGGAAGTCGTTTCTCCCCTCAAACCCTGGGTTCCCTTGCCTAATAACATCTGTGTAACACTTACAATGAGCTTAAGGCAGAAGGCTTTGTAAACCTTAGAGCATGATATCAATGTTAGCCATCAGTATCACTTAATCTCCCAGGGACTCAATTTCTCAGGGGCAAAAGAAAGGGGAAGGGAATAAGCATTTATATAGTACCTAGTGTGTTAAGAGCTTTATAAATATTCTCTCTTTTGATTTTCACAACAATATTGCAAAGTGGATGCTGTTACTATGCCTGTTTTACAGATGAGGAAACTGAGGCAAACATAGATGAAGTCACTTGGCCAGGGTCACCCAGCTAGTAAGTGACCTAGGCTGGATTTGAACTCAGATCTTTCTGACTCTAAACCCAGTGCTCTATCTATGGCCACAACCTAGCTGCCTCGGGAAATAGGATTAGAGAAAAAGGAATGAGATGAGGAAAATGGCATCTAGGTTCCTATCTATCATTGCCATTGGATGATTCAATGATTTGTAACTTCCTGGCATCTGTGTCAATACCAAATGGAAATTCTGCAGACATTTATTGAGCACTTATTATGCACAAAATGCCTTGGGAATAACGACAAAAATGACCGGGAGCTGATGTCAGGGCCAACTGATCCTAGTGGAGGGCCAGAAAGATCGGATTTCCAGTCAGGCCTCAGATCCCAGCTGCCTGTCACCTGGGCAGGCGAGCCTCTGTTTCCTTAACAAGAAATAGGGCTGATAATAGCACCTACCTTACAGTGGCATTTTAAGGATCCAATGAGCTAATATTATTATATAACATGTTTTGTGAATCTTATATAAATGTGAGCTATGGGGGGAGGTGGGAGGTACAAAGTATGTCAATCACCCAGCATTTAAGTACCAAGTTCTGTGCCAAGTGCAGGGGATACAAAGAAGGGCAAAAGACAGGCCTTGCTCCCAAAGAGCTCACAGTCTAAGGAGGTGGGGGGAGAGAAATAACATGCAAACAGCTACTTACAAATAGGAGATATTCAGGGTAAATTGGCAATACTCTCTGAGGGAAGAAGGCTTCTTTTAGGAAGTGGGAATTTTGTCAAGAAGCCAGGTGAGATGAGAGGGAGGTAGTGATGAAGACAGAGCATCCTGGGCACATCCGCCTGCCAGTGGAAACAATACTAGTTCGGAGAAGGAGTGTCTGCAGGAGGGACAGCAAGGATGCCGGGTCACTGATTCACAGAGTATGTGGAAAGGAGGAAGTTATAAAAAGACTGGAGAGGTAGGAAGGGGAGAAGCCATGAAGGGCTTTAAAATCCAAGCCAAGAATGTTATCTTTGGTCTTGGAATTGAATGAATGGGGGGGGTCACTTGATAACATGGTCAGATCTGTGCATTAGGATGATTGGTTTGACCAATGAGTAGAGAAGATGGACTGGAGTGGGGACCTTGAGGCAAACCAACCGGCCCAGTCACTGACTGCCCACATGACCTTGGCTAGGGAGACCAACCAGCAAGTTGTGAGGACCTGCACGAGGGGAGCGGGGGCAGTGTCAGAGGAGAGGAGGGAGAGACATTAGGAAGGTGACAGCATTTGGTGACCAATTGGATGTGGGGGATGAAAGCAAGGGAGAAGTTGAGGATGACACACGTCAAGCCCAGGTGACTGGAAGAGGGTGATACTCTCCACAGTAAAAGGGAAGTTAGGAAGAGATGGGGATTTCAGGGGAAAGATAATGAGTTCAGTTTCAGATTTGTTAAGTTTAAATTTGATAAATTTATAAATAATTTATACTTACATTTATTTATAAATATATAATGTGTATTGTATCATAATATTTATATTTATAATGATAATTTATTTATGTTAGATTTAAGACATCCATGAGACATTCAATTTGATATATCCAATATGCATTTGGAGAGGTGAACCAGAGCTTGAAAGGTAACAGCCTGACAAACAAATATGAGAATCGTCTACAAAGAGACGACAATTGAATCTGTGTACACAGATAAACACAAGACAAGGCAGGATGTGGGGGAGACAAAGGATCCAGGCCATATTCCCCCTATCTTTCCAAATGGTTAATGACTAGCGTATAAGTTCCTCATGGTCAGGAATTATCCTTCTCACTATATCTCTAGTACCTAGGCACATAGTTGTTCAGTCACTAAACAACATTTATCTGCCATGTGCTGGGTACCGTGTTAATTACTGGGTGACCGATATTTGCTATTGAATTGAAAAAAAACTATGGCCTATAAGATCAAAAAGCAAAATCCAAATTGGAACTAGGATTAGAATGTGTGCCTTTCCCAAATCTCATTCTCCATCCAGGTCTGCAGAGCGATGATTTCCAGGAAAGGCCAAGGTGATCTCAATTCTTGTAGCCCTTTATGGTGGTTTAAAAAAAACAACCAATCGAATATAGGCTAGGTGCTTTGGGAGAAGCCCAAAGAAGCATAATCCATAAACTAGTAGGAGACTAGGCCTACAGGCATAAAAACAGATCACCAGAAGGGAAATATAAAACACATTGGTCTTCAAAGCACTATGCTGGCTCCTATGGCACTTCCCAATTTTATTTCAAATTATTCACCTTCATTCATTCTCTGTTCCAATCAATGTGGCTGACTTACTCATGACACTCACCTTTGTGAGCTTTGTGGTTCTCCAATTTCACTCTGTTTTGTTTTCACTGAAGTACTTTAAACTAAACTTGGTTTTCTAAATTTCTTAAGAATAAGACGACCAAAGCTTTCAAGTAGTGGGGTGAGATGTTGGTCTTGGAATCAGGATTATGAAATCATCTATTTAGAGCTAAGATGGTCCTTGGGGATCAACTAGCCCAATCCTCTCATTTTTCTTTAAGTGAAGAAAGTGACTCTTCAAGAGATGAAATGACATTGACTCAGGACTAGAGATAGAAGGACCTCAGAGGCCATCGATGGAGAGTGCAGCCAAATTGATTTTTTGAAAGCATCATTCGGATTAGGTCTAAAAGCTCCAGGGGCTTCCTTTGGCCTCTTGGATAAAGTGCATCCTCCTCTGTGTGGGGTTTAAAGTCCTTCATAACCTTCTGCATGTGCCTGGGATGTTCTCCCCTCTTCCTTCCAAGCTGAGCTTGACCCATCTCCTACATGAGGCTGGTTCTGATTCTTATCTCCCTGACCACCCCTCCCCCAACACATTACTTCCTGATCTGTGTACACTTTGTTTCCTATGTATGGCTTTTAAAAAGCAAGTTTGCCGGTTTGTGAGTTCAGTCAAGACAGGAAGGAACTCCAAGGAGTGTGACCTAAAGCAGCAAAGAAAAAAGCCAACCAAGAGCCAAAATATTTCTGTTTTTTCTTTATGTTTTTCAATTAATTTTTTCCCCAATTGGTTAGCCAATAAACATTTATTAATCACCTACTATGTGCCAGATGCTGTGCTAAATACTTTAGATACAAAGAAAGGAAAAAGATAATCCCTGCTCTCAAGGAGCTTGGTCTAATGGGGGAGACAACTTGGCAGCAACTATTGCTAGGAAAGAGAGCATTTACATAGTATTTTAGATATAGCATTTATATAGTATTATAAGGTTTGCCAAGCACTTTGTCATTTAATTTCTATCCTCACAACAATCCTTGGAGGCAAATGCTGTTATTATTATCCCCATTTTGCAGGTAAGGAAACTGAAACAGATAAGTTATGTGACTTGACCAGGGTCATATAGCTAGTAACTGTCTGAGGTCACATTTGAACCCAGGACTTCCTGACTCCAGGTACAGTGTCCTACTCATTATGCCACCTAACTACAATATACAAACAAGATTTTTATGCGATGAATTGTAGATAATCAACAAAGGAAATGATTATATGCCTTCTGTCCTTCCCTCATTCATCTGCCCCTCTCACATAGAGAAAGCAGATAAAATATCCTTTTACACACTTGTATAGGTCAAGCAAAGCAAATTCGCAAATTGGCCATGTCCAATACATATGTTTATATATACACATATAGATACACATATATATATGCATTTATATCTGTGTTTATATATGTGTTTATTTATTTACTTATCCATCCATCCATCCATCTTATCTATCATCTATCTGTCTATCTATCTATCTATCTATCCATTTATCTATGTATTCATCTATCTAATTATACATTTATACCCAAGTTTATCACCCCCTCTATTCAGAACGTGAGTCAAATGTTTCAGCATCAGTCCTCTGGAATGGGCTCATTGTACTGATCAGAGTTCCTGAGTCTTTCAAAGATATTGTCTTTACAATATTATTATTATTGGATAAATTGTTCTGGTTCTGGTGATTTTGCTCTGCTATCATACAAAGCTTCCTAAGTTTCTCCAAAATCATCCCTTTCATTGTTTCCTATGGCACAATAATATTCCATCACATTCATATATCATAACTTCTTGAGCCATTCCTTCAGTTTCCAATTCTTTATCATCATAAAGAGAGTAGCTATGTGTATTTTTTACAGATGGTTCTTTTTCCTCTTTTTTTGATCTCCTTGGTGTCATACATCTAGTAACAATATCACTGGATGAAAGGGTATGTACAGTTAAATAGCTTTTAGGGCAGAGTTCCAAACTTCTTTCCAGAATGGCTAGATAGTCCCTAACTCTACCAAAAATGAGTTAGTGTACCTATTTTCCCAAAGCCCTTCCAGCATCTACCATTTTCCATTTTTGTCAACCTTGCCAATCAAATAGATGTAAAGTAGAAATTCAGGTGTTTTTTTTAAATTTCCATTTCTCTAATTATTAGTGATTTGGAGTATTTTTCACATGGGTATTGATAGCTTGAATTTTTTCTTCTGAAAACTGCTTCTTCATATCCTTCATATCCTTTGACCAGCTCTTATTCTTATAAATTTGTATCAGTTCTCTATATTTCTTAAAATTATCAGAGAAACTTATTGCAAAGATTTTCCCCATTTACTTGCTTCTCTTCTAATTTTAACAACCTTGATTTTATTTGTGCAAAAACTTTAATTTTATATAATCAAAAATGTCCATTTTACCTTCTGTGACCCTTTCTATCCTTTGGTTGATTTCTTGAACTCTTCCTTTGTCCGGAGATTTGACAGGCATTTTTTTCCTCACCCTTCTAATTTGTTTACAATGTCATCTTTTATATCCAAGTTATGTACCTATTTTGAGTTTGTCCTGGCATATGGTATATTGATCTAGACCTCATTTTTGCCAAACTGCTTTCTGGTTTTCCCAAAAGTTTTTGTTACATAAGTTCTTACCGCAGTAGCTGGGAACTTGGAGTTCATTAAGCGCTAGGCTGCTGTGCTCATTTACTTCTGTGTATGGTGTACTTGATCTGTTCCACTTATCAACCTCTCTATTTTTTTTTTTTTGCAGTACTAGATTGTTTTCATGATTATTATTTTTGTATAGTTTGAGATTTGGTACTGTTAAGTCCCCATCTTCCCACTCTTTTTCATTAATTCCTTTGAGATTCTTGACCTTTTGTTCCTTTAGATCATTTTTTCCTAGCTCTATAAAGTAATCCTTTGGTAGTTTGATTGGTATAGCTTTGAGTAAGTAAATTAATTTAGAAAGAGAACACAGCACTCCAGATGAAATCTGATAAGATGACAATAAAATGGGACCAGCAGCCTCCTTTTCCTGGAAGCACACCCCCTTTTAATATGGTCTCAGATCACATTAGGTTGTTTTTTGGTGGCCACAATCACCCAACTGACTCATATTGAGCCTCAAGTCCACTAAAACCCAGAGATCCTCTCAGAACAACTACTTCCTCTATATGCCTCCCTCATCTAATATTTGTGAAACTGACATTTGTACCTAAGTGTAAGACTTTACGTCTATCCCTACTAAATTCCATTTTATTAGATCAGCCAAATTAAATCTTAAGATCCTTTTAAATATTATGTTCAATAATATGTTCAATATTAAGATACTTTTAGATCCTGACTCTGTCATGCAGGGTCTTAAAGATTCCAGTTTTGTGTTATCTGTGTACTTGATATATCTGTGCATGTATCCAAGTCATTGAGTCAAGTGTAGATCCTGGAAGCATTCACCCAGAGATCTCCTGTTGTGCTGACATTTAAAAATGTACAAGTATTCTGAGTCTGACCATTCAACTAATTCTGCAAACCATCTGATTATAATCTGATTATAATCCAAAGGTCTCTGTTGAACCACATGAATAATATGAGAGACTTTAATAAAGGCTTGGCTAAAATCTAGGCAAACTATATCCACAATATTCTGTTGATCTCTTAGTTTAATAATCCTGGGAGGAGTGGCATTAGGAAGTGGCATTAGCCTGGCATGACCTGTTCATGATGATATCATGCTGGTTCTTGATCTTTTAAATAATCTAATAATCTCTTCTACTTTTTTCCCCAAGAATAAAAGTCAGGTTCACTGGCCTAGAGCTCTCTTTTCTTATTTGAAATTCTGGTCAACATTTGTCCTCCTTCTATCATGCGGTACTTCCTTCATTTTCCATGATCTTTCAAATATCAGTGATGATGGTTCAGCAGTCACATCTACTGCTTTTTACATGTCCCAAGGATATAGCTCATTTGGGAAGTTTATGGCAGCTAGGGCCTGAGGCCTAGTGAAAGCCAACGGCAGGACTCCAATCCCCAGCACAAAAAGCTTGGGACAGTGCAGGACCAGAGCCCAACTCTCACATAAAAACACCAAGTCACAAAACAGGCATGAAAATGAGCAAAAACAAACAAACAAAAAGAACTTGACTATAGAAAGTTACTATGGTGACAGGGAAGATGAAGGCATAAACTTAGAAGAGGACAACAGTGTTAAAATGGCTACATGTGAATCCCCAAAGAAAAGTGTAATTTGATCTCAGGTCCAAACAGAAGTCCTGGAAGAATTTAAAAAGGATTTTAAAAAGCAAATTAGAGAAATAGAAGAAAACGGGAAAAAAGAAATGAGAGTAATTCAAGAGAATCATAAAAAAGAGTCAACAGCATCGAAAAAAAAGATATACAAAAATCACCAAAGAAAATAGTTCCCTAAAAATAGAATTGGCCAAGTGGAAAAGGATGATGAACAAGGGAAAAATAAGATAGCTGGAAATACACTGTTAGTTATCATAAGTATAAATGTGAATGGGATGGATTTACCCATAAAGTTAAAAAAGATAGCAAAATGGATAAAAACCAGAATCCTACAATATACTATTTACAAGAAACACATTCGAAGCAGAAAGATACACACAGAGTAAAGGTAAGAGACTGGAGAGGAAACTATTATGCTTCAGCCGAAGTAAAACAAAAAAAAAAACCAGGGTAGCAATCATGATCTTAGACAAAGCAAAAGGAAAAAATAGATATAATTAAAAGGCATAAAGGAGGAAACTATCTTGCTAAAAAAAAAGGTACCATAGACAATAAAGTGATGTCAATACTAAACTTATATGCACCAAATAGTATAGCATCATCTAAGTTTTTAAAGGAGAAGTCAAATAAGTTGCAGAATGAAGGAGACAATAAAACTATACCAGTGGGGGATCTCAACTTTTCCCTCTCAGAACCAGATAAATCTAAAATAAGAAATAAGTTAAGGAGGTGAATAGAATTCTAGAAAAGTAAGATACAATAGATCTTGGGGGAAAATTGAATCACAATAAAAAGGAAACAAAAGCTTTTATCAGCAGGACATGGCACCTATCCAAAAATTGACCATGTATTAGGGCACAATGCAATAAAAATTACATTCAATAAAGGACAGTGGAAAGATAGATTAAAAGTTAATTGGAAACTAAATAATCTAATCCTAAAAAATAAGTGGGACAGAGTATAAATCATAAAACAGTCAATAATTTCATTAAAGAGAATGACAATAAGATAACCTACCAAAATATATGGGATGTAGTCAAAGCAGTACCTAAAGGAAATTTATATCTCTAAACACATCAGTAAAATAGGGAAAGAGCAGATCAATGAATTTGGAATGAAACTTAAAAAAAAAACAGAAAAGGAACAAATGAAAAATCCCCAATTAAACACCAAATTGGAACTCCTGAAAATCAAAGGAGAGATTAGTAAAATTAAAAGTAAGACTAAGTAAAGTAAAACTAATAAATAAAACTCGAAGGTGGCTTTATGAAAAAAAAAATGAATAAAATAGGTAAACCATTGGTTAGTTTCATTTCAAAAAGGAAAGAAGAAAACCAAATCACCAGTATCAAAAATGGAAAAAGTGAATTCACCACCAATGAAGAGGAAATTAAAACAATTATTAGGAACTATTTTGCCCAATTACATACCAATAAATCTGACAATCTAAATGAAATGGGTCAATATTTACAAAAATATAAATTTCCCAGATTAAGAGAAGAGGAAATAGAATATTTAAATAACCCAATCTTAGAAAAATAAATTGAAGCAGCCCTCAATGCATTCCCTAAGAAAAAATCTCCAGGGCCAGATGTATTCAGAAGCAAATTCTACCAAACATTTAAAGAACAATCAGTCCCAATACTATATAAACTATTTGAAAAAGAAAGTAGTGGAGCCCTACAAAATTCCTTTTGCAACACAAATATGGTGCTGATACTTAAACCAGGAAGAGAAAAAACAGAAAAAGAAAACTATAGTCCAATTTTCCTAATGAATATTGATGCAAAAATTTTAAATAAAATAATAACCAGGAGATTATAGCAATATATCCCAAGGGTTATATACATACTATGACCAGGTAGGATTTATAGAGGAATGCAGGGCTGGTTCAATATTAGGAAAATTATTAGCATAATTGACCATATTAATAACAAAACCAACAGAAATCATATGACTATCTCAACAGATGCAGAAAAAGCCTTTGAGAAAATACAACAGCCATTTCCATTAAAAAAAATCTGTAGAGAATATAAGAATTAGTGGAGCTTACCTTAAAGTGATAAGTAATTTTTATCTAAAACCAAGAACAAGCATTATATGTAATGAGGATAAACTAGAAGCCTTCCCAATAAAACCAGGGGTGAAGCAAGCATGTCCATTATCACCACTATTATTCAATATTGTACTAGAAATGCTAGCTATAGCAATAAGAGAAGAAAAAAAATTGAAGGAATTAGAATAGGCTATGCTGAAACTAAACCGTCACTCTTTGCAGATGACATTGTATACTTAGAGAATCCTAGAGTGAGCTAAAAAATTAGTTGAAATAATTAACAACTTTAGCAAAGTTGCAGGATACAAAATAAACTCTCACAAATCATCAGCATTTCTGTGTATTACCAACAAAATACAGCAGCAAGACATAGAAAGAGAAATTCCATTTAAAATAACTGTGGACAATATAAAACACTCAGTAGTCTACCTTCCAAGACAAACCCAGGAAGTATATAAACACAATTACAAAGCACTTTTCACAGAAATAAAATCATATCTAAACAACTGGGAAAATATTAATTGCTTATGGGTAAGTTTAGTCAATATAATAAAAATGACAATTCTACTTTATTTATTCAAGTGCCATACCTATCATACTACCAAAAATTATTTTATAGAGGTAGAAAAAATAATAAAATTCATCTGGAAGAATAAAAAGTCAGGAATATCAAAGGAATCAATGAAAAAAATGTGGAGGAATGTTGCCTAGCTGTGCCAGCTCTCAAACTATACTACAAAGTAGCAACTATCAAAATAATCTGAAGGTGGCAACAAAATGGAGTGGTGGATCAGTGGAACAGATTAGGTACACAATACATTCTAGTAAACAACCATAGCAATCTAGTGTTTGATAAACTCTAAGATCCAAGCTTTGGGGACAAAAACTCAGTATTGGCTGGGAAAATTCCTGAGAAAACTGGAAAACAGTATGGCAAAAACAAGTTGTAGACCAACATCTCACACCATCTACCAAGATTATGTCAAAATGGGTATCACCCTTTACATATAAAGGGTAATATCATAAGCAAATTTGGAGAGCATGGAATAGTTTACCTGTCAAATCTATGGATAAGGGAAGAATTCAGAACGAAACAAGATAGAGAGAGCATTACAAAATGTAAAGTGCATAATTTTGATTATATAAAATTAAAAAGTTTTTGCACAGGCAAAACCAATGCAAGCAAAATTAGAAGGAAAGTAGAAAACTGGGGGGAAATGTACAGTAAATATCTCTGATTATGGCCTAATTTTTCAAATCTACAGAGAACTGAGTGAAATTTATAAAAATACCAGTCATTCCTCAATTGATAAATGGTCAAAGGATAAAAAGAGGCAGTTTTCAGACAACTAAATCAAAGCTATCTATAGTCATGTAAAAAAGTTCTCCAAACCACTATAAATCGGAGAAATGCAAATTCAAACAACTCCAAGATATCACCTCACACATATCAGATTGGCTAATATGACAAAAAAGGAAAACGATAAATGTGGGAGGGAATATGGGAAATCTAGGACACTGATACACTAATATGAGATACTGCTGGTGGAGTTGTGGACTGATCCAGCTATTCTGGAGAACAATTTGAAACTATGCCCAAAGGGCTATAAAACTGTATATACCCTTTGATCCAGAAACATCACTGCTAGGTCTGTATCCCAAAAATATTTTTAAAAGGGGTGGGAAAGAACCCATATGCACAAAAATATTTGTAGCAGCTCTTTTTGTGCTGGCTAAGAATTGGAAATTGTGTAGATGTCATCAATTTGGGAACGGCTGAACAAGTTGTGATATAGGATTGTAATGGAATATTATTGTGCTATAAGGATTGCCAAGCCCAATGATTTAAAAAAAACCTGGAAAGACTTATATGAACTGATACATGGTGAAGTGAACAGAACCAGAGGAACATTGTACATAGTAACAGCAATATTGTAGGATAACGAACTGTGAATAACTTAGCTATTCTCAGTGATACAATGATCCAAGACAATTCCAAAAGACTCATGATGAAAAAATGATTTCTGCTTCCAGAGAATTGGTGTTGTCTCAATAAAGACTGAAGCATTCTCTCTCTCTCTCTCTCTCTCTCTCTCTCTCTCTCTCTCTCTCTCTCTCTCTCTCTCAATCTTCTTGCACTAAATGACTAATATGGAAATGTCTTACATGATTGCACATGTAACGCCTATATCAGATTGCTTACTGTCTCAGGGATGGGGGAGGGGAAGGAGGGAAAGATAGAATTTGGAACTCAAAACTTAAAAAAACCCAAATGTTAAGAATTGTTTTTTACATGTAATTGGGGAAATATTTTTTTTTAAAAAGAAGATAGACCTATGTGAGGAAATCTAAGAGAAGAACAAAGAATAATACAACAGTTATTTACTTTTTTTAAAAAAAAAAGCAAAGTTAAGCATTTTCTTTCTCCTGTGAATTACTGAGTATCTCAATTTCTTTCTATATAACTATGCTCCATGGCATCTAATTTTGAGGCAGTTTGCTCTCTCCCCCGTGCTTTTTAGTCTAAAGCTTTTTTGACTGGATTTGCAAGCTACTTGGCAAATTCATTCTTTAGAAAAAAAAATTCTGAAATGAACAACACTGAAAAAAAGAACATCTCCATATACAAAACAGGGCAGAGTTTGCATGTAAAACCATGAATCTCTAAAAATATGGTTACCTTTTTTTAAAGTATATAATAAAATCCAGCATGTTACTTTTAAAGCTGTCCAACTTGTTGGTGTTTTGCTTCTGAACTTCCTTCTGTTCTATTCTGTGTATTTTTTAAAATGTTTTCATAATCCTCTTTTCTTTCTTCTTTATTTCTGAGTTGTCTTGTCACTAGCTGTCCTCTGCCTCCCAAGCCTTCTCCCTCCAACCAAAAAAGAAAAATATATATATATATATACAAGTCCTTCGAATAAACAAGCAGAGCCAAGCAAAACAAATGCACCCATTTCTGAAACTCTGCCTCTGAAAACATGCATTTACAAAATATGTGAAAATGTACCTTTACATTTATAAAATAAGAGTGATCCCCAAGCAACTCTATAAGACTATAATTTCATGCTATATCTGAAAATGTATATCATATTCTTCACCTTAAGTCTACTACTTCTCTGTCAGATGGGTCAAAGGTTTCCTCATTAGTCCTCTGGGAGTGTTGATGGGCATTACATTGATTGGAGTTTTTGTTTTTTTTTTTTTGCAGGACAGTTGGGGTTAAGTGACTTGCCCAAGGTCACACAGCTAGTACATGTGTCAAGTGTCTGAGGCCAGATTTGAATTCAGGTCCTCCTGACTTCAGGGCTGGTGCTGTACTCACTGTGCCACCTAACTGGCCCTGATTGGAGTTCTTAAGTACAAATCTATTCTTTACTGCCTAATCCTAACCCTCAATTCATCCTGAGTATCAGGCAAAGAATTCATCAGTCCTATATTCTAAGTTATTGGGCATGAAGCCAAGTCCTATTCTCAGACACAACTTTCTTAGTCAATTGTTTACTTCCCAAATTATTTTTTTTCTTCTGCAGTCTTTTTTTTGTCAGTAAGCAACAGTCAGGAAAACACAACTGGGTATTCTTGCCCCAGAAAGCCTGGCGTAGGTATTGGTGATCACAGGCAGGATCTGAACCTAGGGCTTCCCGAGCTCAAGTCCAGCAGGGTCTTGGGGGGAAAGGCAGGCCCCAAAAGAGGAGGGCTTCTGGGAATGGTGGTCTAGGGCTGCGTGAGAAAGCACTGTCATGACAGTGAAGACAGCATAGCGAAGGATCTCAGGAAACAAAGAGGGAGAAGTCTCTAGGCTTCAGCAGGGCAGAAGCACGTGCTCCCTCCTTCCCACCCCCCACCCCACCCCAGGAAGAAGGATTTCAACATATTCCAACCCCCTAGATGTCAGTGTACGGGATTGTTTTCTGTTACCATTGTCAGTGCCTTGGGACAAATTCTGAATTGCCAGCTCCACCCTAGTAATAGCTCTGATGGAACCTAATCGTGCCAAAAGAAAAGAAGAGAGACACATTGAAAAGAAATGTTGGGGTATCTATCCATCATTTATATGCAGGCACTTGGTTAGTTTCACCAATCAATTAACCAGTTACAAAGAAAGTTAATGTCCATTTGGAATGCTCTGCTTAGAAATCACAGATTGACGGGCATTCAGCAGCAAAGTCAGATCTAAATACACCAGGGCCTGGGCCCATAAATCCCATTAGCAATGATGTGCTAACACCAGGCTTGTGGCCCCGCTGAGAGATGAGAATTGAATATGGTCCTTCATCTATCTTACTTAATGTCATCAGTTTCCTTACTGACACTTCAAACAATCCAGCTCTGCTAAAAACACCCATAATTGGAACTAATAGCATTGAGTTAGGAGAAGATTCAAGGTTCAATTCAAAAAGGCATACACCATAAAGACCCTAGAGGAAG
The DNA here is from genome assembly GCF_011100635.1 of Trichosurus vulpecula. Classification (NCBI taxonomy): domain Eukaryota; kingdom Metazoa; phylum Chordata; class Mammalia; order Diprotodontia; family Phalangeridae; genus Trichosurus; species Trichosurus vulpecula. The sequence continues at coordinate 14,513,653 of NC_050576.1, read as the reverse complement.
GATTCTTTTTCTTCATACATGTACATGTGCCTACATACATATGTTTACTTAGTTTGTTTAACATTTCCCAATTACATTTTAAAAAATTAATATTCGTTTTTAAACATTTTGAGTTCCAATTCTCTCTTCCCATTTGCCCCTCTCCCACCCTTTGAGAAGGCAAGCAGTACGATTTTGATTATATATGTGTTATCATGCAAAATATATTTCCATGTCATCCTTATTGCAAAAGAAAACACACAAATAAGAAAAGCAAAAAAATGTATGCTTCAATTTGCACTCAGAGTTTCTTAGTTCTCTTTCTGGAGAGGGTGATCATTGTTAATTAGGAGTCCTTCAGGATCATCTTAGATCAGTGTCTTCATCAGAGTAGCTAAGTCTTTCACAGTTGATCAACATACAATATTGCTGTTACTGTGTGCAATGTTCTCCTGGTTCTGTTCACTTTATATCAGTTCATATAAGACTTCCCATGTTTTTCCTGAAACCAACCACCTCATCATTTCTCAATCATATCATCATTCCAGCACCATCGACCACAACTTTTTTAGCCATTCCCCAATCAATGGGCATCCCTTCAATTTCCCATTCTTTGCCATCACAACAAGAGCTGCTATATTTTTGTACAAATAGGCCCTTTTCTCTTTTCTTTGATCTCTTTGGGATACTGACCTAGTAATGGTATTACAGAGCAAGGATTCTTAACCGAAGGTCCAAAGACTCCTAAGGGGTCTGTTGATTCAGGGGCATCCCTAAAATTGGGTAGGAAAAATTGTATCTTTATTACCATGAATCTCTAACTGAAATTTTATTTTCTTTGATTATGAATGTAAGCAATGAAAAATTGTTCTGAGAAGAGGTCCATTAGCTTCACCAACCTGCCAAAGGCATCCATGCCACAAAAAATGGTTAAGAAAACATGTTCAATAGGAAATGAAAATAAATTCTGTGACTGAATGGGTTTTCCTCTCTTTGGGAGAGAAAGGCAACTGCTGGGATCTCAATATATTATAAGCTTAGAGCTGGAAGGTATCTTAGGGGCCATCAAATCCAAAAGTCTCATTTTAAAATTAAAGAAACTGAGGCCCAAAGTCACATGGGCAGTCAGTGGCAAAGGCAGGATTTGAACTCAAATCCAGTGCCCTGAGTTAGGCACTCTTTCCCCTGTACCGTATATTGATCTGGTGGCACTAGAAAATGCTATTCAAATAATGGTAAAAAAAAAAAAAAGATAACTAACTTTGATAGACTTATCTCTGCTTAGCAGTGCAAGGATCTAAGACAACTCCAAATGACTCATGATGGAAAATGTTATCCATAACTAGAGAAAGAACTATGGAGTCTAAATGCCGATCGAAGCATACTATTTGCTCTCTGTCTCTCTCTGTCTCTGTCTCTGTCTTTCTCTCTCTGTCTCTTTGTCTCTCTGTCTCTCTCTCTCTCTCTCTGTCTCTCTCTCTCTCTCTCTCTCTCTCTCTCTCTCTCTGTCTCTCTTTTGTTTCTTCTTTCTCAAGGTTTCTCCCATTGGTTCTAATTCTTCTATACAACATGACTAATGTGAAAATATGTTTAATATGAAGGTATATGTAGAGCCTATATCAGATTGTGCACTGCTTTGGGGAGGGGGAGGAAAGAGAGGGGGAGAAAATTTAGAACTCAAAATCATATGGAAGTGAACACTGAAAACTAAAAATAAATAAATTTTTTAAAATGATGGCAAAAATAGAACTCATATGGCAAAGTTTCCATCTCACAAAGTTAAAATCATAGGCAGCATCCCCAGCTTGCATTGACACTAAACTGTGTGGGGAGCTGAGGAAGCTAACATAATACCATTTTGTCTTCAGCTCTGCTGTCTTCCCCTTAACTCCGTATTGCTTGTCTGCCCTGTTTTTGACCTTCCTTGCCACTGAGATGGTGAGGACAGTACTATCTGTTAGGGCCAGATACAAGAGTAGCTGACCTGAAGAAGAGCCCCAGTAACAGGCCCTGTCCAACCAAGGGACACCATACCCCTTCTTCCTACCCGGAATACCCCAGCAACCATACCTATCCAATCTCGTGTACCCCATGCCCATTTCCCCTCTTGCCTAAATTAAAACTTACACAAGCTTTGTCCTTTCATTCCTTTGGGGAGTCCATGCCCCTGCAAATGAGCCTCCCTTGCTGGTGAACTCAGCAAACCATCTTTGGTTCCTAAATTTTTGGTTTTGGTTTTGGTCCTGGTTCTTGTTTCATCTGACATCTACAATGATATCCACGGCTGTTAAATATCCAGAGGGGGGCTACTTCTGGTATTCAAGGATATACCTTATGGCATTATCCTTTTAAATCTGTGGTTCACAAGCCCTCCTTTGTATATTTCCCATGGCACGATTATCTCTTAGTAAAATAATAATAATGATGATTTGTTGTTTGTTGTTGTGTCACTTTTCAGTCATGCCCAACTCTTTGTGACCCCATTTAGGGTTTTCTTGGCAAAGGTACTGGAGTGGTTTGCCATTTCCTTCTCCACCTTGTTTTACTAATGAGGAAACTGAGGCAAATAGGGTTAAGTGACTTATCCAGAGTCACATAACTAGTAAGTGCCCAAGGCCAGATTTGAACCCATGAGGGAGAACATTGCTGACTCTCAGCTCAGTGCTGCATCTAGGGGCCCCTCACTTAACATTTACATGGCATCTACCAGGTGCCAGGTGCTGTGCTAAGCGCTTTACAGTCTTTATCTCAGTTGACCCTCACAACAACCCTGTGAGGTAGATGCTATTATTATCATCCCCAATTTATAGATGAGGAAACCAAGGCTAGGTTTGATTAACTTGTCCAGAGTCACACAGCTAATCAGCGCCTGAGCTAGATCTGAGCTCCCACTGTTCTCCCCAGCTGCGCCAGCTGCCCCTTAGGAAATGTAAAAAGATCTTCTAGGAAGTCATAGCAAGGACAAAAGCTACAAAAGACACCACCCCAAAAACTCGAGGCACACAATCCTATGAATGCATAGAATGTCCACGGGAAGACTAGGTTAGAACAGGGCGGAGTGGGGAGTAAGTTTTATATGGAGCATTGGTTGGTTGCTGCCTTTGTCCTTGAAGAGGACCAAGATGACATCACTATGTTAGAGTCAGGTTACAATGTGTCCAACTGCGGCTGATCAGACCAATATGAGCTCGGAATGCTCTGGCAGAGGTTGGGCACAAATAGTCCAGGTGAACATTTGAGGTGGATACTCCAAACTTGCCCATCCTGCATTTCCTTTGAGCTGTTTCAATTCTGCTTTGCTCATAGAGCACAGCACCTTCTCTGATGTGGGCACACCATGCTGAGTGCTCCTGTGCCAGTGTCTCCCATGTCACATAATTGATTCCAAAGTTGTTAAGAGAGACCTTGAGAGTGTCCTTGTATGGCTCCTTCTGACCACCACATGAACACTTGCCCTGTGTGAGTTCTCCATAAAATAGTCTTTCTGCCAAGTGTACATTTTGCATTTGAAAAATGTGTCCAGCCCATTGGAGTTGAGTTCTCTGAAGCAGAGTTTGAATGCTTGGCAGTTTACTTTGAGTAAGGATCTCAGTGTCCTATACCTTATCCTGCCAAATGATCTTTGGAATCTTCCTTAGAAAATTCAAATGGAGTGATTCATATGTAGTATAGGCACATAGCAAAGATAACTCACCACTTCTGGTACTGGCTGACCTGGAAGTTTCTTCTATCTACACAGAGTCTGCATGAAACTCTCCTTGGTGCAGCATCCTGCCCGATGGGTTGCTCATCTGGCTTCCCAGGACATGCTCCTATCCATAGATAGTTCTGTTCTCTGCTGCCAAGAGTCTCATTCCTAGAGTTTGCTGCCTCTTTGAGATGACTGCCTGTCTGTATCTGTGCATGGATTATGTCTCTTCTCCCTGCTGGATACACCTAGTAGGACTGGTGGCAGAAGGGAGAAAACAATCAAGAAGAAACCTTAAAGCAGTTCTCTATCTGGAATCTGACTGTCATTTTACTTCAGGTCCTAGCTTTGAACTTCTGAAATTCTTCCAGGGAAAACAATTTGCACAATAACAATATTGTAAGGAAAACCCATTTTGAAACACTTAGGAACTCTGTTCAGTTAGCGGGGAGAAGGGAGGGAGACAAAGGCTAGCTACAGGTTGCCCAAAGAATAACAAGAAAGACAAGAAAGAAAGCCAGTCACTGGAGCATTTTTAAAATTCAGATGAAAACAGAAGCCCAGAAAGAAACCCAATGAACCTGGAAGCTTTGAAAGTGACATGGTGAATTTAAAAGGAAACACGACTTAGCACAAAGGGATCTTTGAGGTATCATGTCCAATCCTCATTTTCTGTTCTACTTTGGAAATGGCATGGCTTGTTTTATGGGATGTCTGTTAGGTTCAGAAGAGCAAATACACAATCAGATGAGTAGGACAATACCTCTACAAGGTTGTTTCGAAGCTTGAATGAGAAACTGTATGTAAATCACTTTTTGATCTAGACATTATCACTATCAATAGACAGAATAACAGAAGACTGAGCTGGCCAAAGAGTCTGGAACAGGTTCAAGTTCTGCCTCTATATGTAGTGACTGTGTGACCCTGGGCAAGTCACTTAATGTCTCGGTGCCCTCAGGTATCTTTCTAAGACTCTGTCTTGCAGAGCAGGTGCAGGTCTGTACTGGTAAAGGGCGTCTCTTTGTGGAGAGTTCCCCACGCCCCAGTTACATTCCAAGTCTGGTCTGAAATCCACATAAGCCAGCACACTTAGCCAGAGCCTCACAGAGTGGCTAGGGGGCCAGCCTTGTAGAGAGAAAGACCAGGTACAAGTCTGTCCTCTGCCTGTGCCTGACCCTAGGCAAGTCTCTAAGACTATAATTTGTGTTGCAGGTACCAACCTGCATAGAGTGAGTGCCCCAGTGCTCAAGCCCCAGTGAAATTCCAAACCCACTCCAAAACTTAATAATAACATTTTTTATTGTTTCCTGCTTGTAAATTGATAACTGCCTCAAGCAATGAAATCTGTCTCCATTTGGTTTGGAGAGTTGGTGAAGGTCTTGGACGAGTGTCTGTGCCAAACAAAAACAATTATATGAGGCGTGTCGGTTGCAAGGTCTCTGCATGTTAAAACAGACACACAAGGAATATATTACTGAACCATAAGCCTGGGATCTCCTAATGACAGCAAGCAAATTGCTCTTAAGCTTCAGCAACCGGGCAGTAAATTGACACTTACAGGCCGCCCTGTCCCTAAACCTTTACAAGCAACCAGTGTTCTCTCTTCATCTCAGGGGTTAAATTGCTAATGAGTAGATTTAGTGCTGCCAAACTCGGGAATTTAGAAACACTGATTCTAATCTTCACACCCCAGGCACCCAAGTGGCTGGGCACCTCCCTCCCTGCTAAGTAGATTTGCAGAGCATCCAGGAAAATAGAGCATAGAATCCAGAACCGAGCAAACAGGTCCAAGGGGCCCAAAGAAACAGCTCCTCTCCAGGTGGAGGGGTAATGTGGAGCAGTAGAGACAAAGCAGGTGTTGGAGCCAGGAAGACTAGTTCAGTCACACCTCTGACAAACACTGGCAACGTTCAACCCCGGGCAAGGAATTTAGCCTCTCATTATTTCACCCAACTCTCTAAGATGGTGTGTGTGTATGTGTGTGTGTGTGAAAGAGAGAGAGAAGAAGAAGAAAAAGAAGATGAAGAAGAAGAAGAAGAAGAAGAAGAAGAAGAAGAAGAAGAAGAAGAAGAAGAAGAAGAAGAAGAAGA